>NC_044976.1:86211610-86496610 GCF_008728515.1 Papio anubis
TTTTGTTGATAGGGTTGTTTGAAATGCAAATGTTTTTAATTTTGATTTTAAATTTCAATTAATTTTGAAGCCTAATAAATGTTTTTTACTTTTGACACTTGTGGTTTTGGTGTCATATTTAAGAGACCATGGTCTACTCCAACTTCAGAAAGATTTATACCTGTTTTCTTCAAAGAATTTTATAGTTTTAGCTCTTGTATTTAGGTCTATGATCCCTTTTGGGTTAATTTTTGTGTGCAGTGTTAGCTAATGGTCCATCTCCAATCTTTTGCATGTGAATATTCAGTTGTGGCAGGATCATTCATTGTAAAGACTGTTCTTTTTCCCACACTGAACTGTCTTGGCAATCTTGTTGAAAATCAATTGGCCATAAATGTAAGGTTGCCTTCTGGAATTTCAGTTCTAATCCACTGAACCATATGCCTCATTCTTCTGCCAGTATCATGCTGTCTTGATTATTGTAGCTTTGTAGTAAGTTTTGAAATTGGAAGTGTGAGTCCTCCAACTTTGTTTTCTTCCTTTTTAAAGGTTCTTTTAGCTATTCTGGGTTTCTTGAATTTCTTTATGAATTTTAGGATCAGCTTGTCAAGTAAGGCAATAGGAATTTAATAAGGAATGCATTGAGCTTGCAACTCAATTTGGAAATTAATTGTCATCTTAACAATATTAAGTCTTCAGATCAATGACCATGAGATGTCTTTCCATTTATTTAGGTCTTATCTAATGTATTTCAATATTATGTTCTACTTTTCAGTGTACAAGTTGTATATGTGTTTTGTTAAATTTATTCATGAATATGTTATTCTTTTAGATGCTATTATAAATGGTTTTCTAAATTTGATATTTGCATGGATCATTGTTATCATATGAAATACAATTGATTTTTGTCTAATTTTCTTGTATCCTACAATTTTATTGAGTGTGCTCATGAGCTCTAATCATGATTTTGTAGTTCCTTAGAATTTTCTATATATAAGGTTTTGCTATATGTGAATAGAGAGTATTTCATAGCCTCCTTTTGAAACTGGATGTCTTTTAGTTTTTTTTTTTTTTTCTCTGTCTAATTTCTCTGGCTGGAAACTTTAGTATAATGTTGAATATAAGTGAAAAGAGTGAACATCCTTATGTGGCTCCTGATATTTCAGTCTTTTGTCATTAAGTATAATATTAGCTGTATTTTTTTTGTAGATGACTTTCACAGGTTGAGGAAGTTCACTTCCATCTTCAATATCTTGATCATTTTTATCATAAAGGAGTTTTGGATTTTGTCGAAACCTTATTCTATTAATATAGTATATTACATTGATTTTTATTTATTTCAACTGCTTTGCGTTCCTGGGGTAAAATCTACTTGGTCATGTGTACAATCCTTTTTAAAACAGAAACATAATCGAATTTTTTTTACTAGTGTTTTATTGAAGATTTTTAAGACTACATTCCTTAGGATTAGTGGTCTATAGTTTTCTTTTTTTCAGAATCTCTCCCTGGTTTTAGTGTTCAGGGTAATATAAGCCTAGTAATATGAGTTGGAAATATTTTCCTTTTGTTCTATCTTTTGGAAAAGTTTGTGCAGGATTGGAGCTAGTTCTTTCTTGGTAAAATTTACCAGTGAAACCATCTAAGCCTATTTTCATTGTTGTGGGATAATTTTTTATTACTAATTCAATCTCTTGTTATAAATCTACTCAGATTTTTAGAAATTGATCAGTTTCAATATTTTATGTCTTTGTAAATTATCTTATTTGTTGGAATATAATTTTTCATATTATTTTGTTAAAGTCTTTTGCTTGGTAAGATCATTTGTAATGACTGATCTTTCATGCCTAATTTTGGAAATTTGAATTTTTCTTTTCTTGGTCAATTTAGCTACAGGTTTTTCCATTTTATTAGCTTTTACATAAAAACTTTTATTTTTCTTACTCCACAGACTGAATAATCTCTATTGACATCTGAGTTCACTGATTCTTTTGCCAGCTCAAATCTGGTGCTGAAAGTTTCTATTGAATTTTTATTTCAGTTATTGTACTTTTAACTCCAGAATTTCTATTTGGTTGCATTTTATGTTTTTATGATTTTGCCCTTTTAGTTAGATATCATTTTCATACTTCTCTTTAATTTTTTAGGTATGATTTCCTTTAGAATTTTAAACATACTTTTAATAGCTGGTTTAGAGTCTGTCTAGTAAGTCCAATGGCTGAGTTTCCTAAAGGACAGTTTCTATTAACTGTTCTTTTTCTCCTCTGTAAGGACCATGATTTTCCCTTTTTGGTTTAAGGTATTTTTTGTTTGTTTGTTTTTAACTTGACATTTTAAAAAGTATATTGTAGTAACTCAGGATATCGAATTTTTTCCTCAAATTTGGTGGTTGACAATATTTGTTGTTGTTTTTGTTATTCTTGTTTGTTTGTTTAATAACTTCTCTTTCCTGAATTAATTATTTAAGTCTGTTTTCTTTATTGTTTTTGGCCACTGGAGTCTCTATTCAGTTAGCTTAGTTGGACAAAAATTTTCTTAAGCATCCTAAACAAATAAGTCTTCCAGCCTTTGCTAAACGGCTTTGTGTGTATGTTGGGTTACAGTTTCAATGCTTGGGCAGAGAGTTTACAACTCTATCTTAACTTTCATGTCTTCCTTGTTCAGAGCCTCAAGGTCAGCCAGAGATGAGACATTAGAGCCTTTTCAAGCTTTTTGGCAGCAGGTGCACAGCCCTACACATGTGCATGCCTTTTTAGATTTCCAGGAAAATGTCAGAGCTTTTCAAACCCTCTATGGACTTCTAATTTCCCAGCTTCTTGTTTTAAGTTTTTTGGTCAGTTTCTTATTTGCTCCAGCTGTTATGATATCAGGCAGCTGTGATTTCAAACAATTGCCATTGATTATTTTCAACATATGTCTTCAGAAAAAGTCTGTTTTCAGTGACTAAAAGCTGAGTCGGGACAAATAAAAGCAAGCCCTGTGAGTGGGTATTTCCAATGAACTTCTAGACAGGTCTAACAATCAAAATTCTGTGGACATGGGGCTTGTGGGTCACCTCCTGTGGCTGCTCAGCTACTGGTTTCCCTGGTTATCATGGCTACAAGACTGATGGTTTTCAAGGCTAACATGCAGCAAGGGAGAGGGCAATAGGAATAGTTTAGGTTATAATACCACAGAGCTTACTGTTCTTGCTGTGATCTAACAGTTGTTCTTGAATAAAGACTGCTACAGTTTTTGCAAGCCTTGATTAATATCCACACTTTTAAAAAGTTTATTTTGACCATTGTTGCCAATATTCTCATTTTCATATGGAGGAAAATAGTTGTGGAGGTCTTTACTCTTACATTCTGACAGTATTCTCTCTATTGATACATATTAACAGCTTAGGTAAATTTACAAACATCAGACAACTCTAAATTCTAAATAAATTATAAGTAAATCTCTGGTCATGTCAATACTACTTCTGGTGGTGAGAGAATATAAATAAATAGCAATATAAACTAACAAACTCAAAAGTTAACCGATAAGAGTAGCTAATATTTAAAAATCTTTCTCACCACAGTAATGGCTATTTTAAGCATTCTTGTTTTAAGAAATATAAATGGGAGATTTTATTGGTCCTCAGTTATTTGAATAAGAAAAGTCCACCTAATCAGCCACAGCTTTAGAAAGATACTGACACCTTATTATTTTAAGCTTACCTTGGTTCCTGCTGGATATATCTTCCTATTTGTCTATTGACTAGTTTTCCTTGAGTTATGATTCTTAGTTATTAAATGAATTTACTAACAGTTTAACTTGTAACAGTTTCTGGCACAAGTAAGAGCTGTACAAATATGTAGCCAGTAGGAGACATTTCAATATTGGATTCAAGTGAGGGACATCTAGGAGGCACAGTGTAAGACACTCAGAAGGATCAAAGAAAGGTGCATATATGAAGTTAAAAATCATATCTAACCCAGAGTAGGTATCAAACAAATGATATTGCCAACATCAAGGGAAGAAGAAACTTATTGTAATTTTTCTCTAATTCCTCCCTTGATTCTTAACAATTACTTTTTCAAGAATTCATAGTTTAAAAATTTGTATGTACCGTATAAGTCATCTTAACCAAATCGAAATGCATGAATAGAGTTCTAGAAACAAGTTGTTAGAAGATATTCCTCAATATGATTTTATATTGGCTGTTAATGATTCCAGAGTGACTCCTAAGCCCTATTGAAGAAGCTGAAGAGTAATAATGTCAAATGCTTTTAAAAATGTAATTAACTGTAACCTGTGATACAGTCATATCAAACCTGCTAAGGTTTGGAAATGTAGGTGTATTTTGATCCAGCAGTATCTGGGAGAGTGAGCACACTCTGACTTTACTAAAGTTAGTCATTCATTGTTATGGCTGGCTTCACGTGTTTATGATTCTATTGGAGCACATTTTTCACATGACCATTACGTGATGACAATAACCTTTAACATAATTTAACTTCATTACTCATTGAATATATTTTCCAAATAGAATTTTTTTTATGGGGAAGACAATCCCAGACAGCTTAAAAAGGCAATCTTGTCAAATATATCTGCTCTTTTAAGTTAAGAGATAGTCATTCTGAAATATGTCTCTCATTGCGAATATGGTTGACATCAGTCTTTATTGTGACTTTTTTCCACCCAACCAAACTCAAATTTATAAGAGAACTGATTCTGTTGCATTCTTTATCTGTATATGAGACTGTGTGTACATGTTAACCTCACTACATAATCACCTAACTTTTCAGTAGAAATGTATTAAGTGACTACAGTGTAACGTAGAGACCTGAAAGCCTGAACTGAATTCATCTGTGAACCTTTCTAATCACTTATCTTTCCATCTCTATTATCATCCTGTCCTACCTAATTCCTGTTCTCCATGAAAACCCACCTTTGCTTCCATCTCTCAAATATAAAATTGTCATTTGGCCAACATAGTTCTTAAAATTGCATCAACCTTCACTACTCTTCCATCTTCACATGACTTGAGCTCTTGTTATGATTGTTATCAATTCATAAATGAGGCCTATCTAAAACTTGAAGCTCTATTTTTGCCATGCAACTCAGAAACTTGGTTTATTTATGCTTGAGCTTATTATTTTGTGCTACATTTGCTCTTAAGATGGATTCTGCAGTGTATCATTTCAGCCTAGAATTTAATAAACAATTATACAAATTAAACATTAAAATGACACTTTACTACACAAGCAGTTGCAGGAGTGAAGGAAGCCATTCTGGAATGGGAGCCCACAGCCGCACAGAGCTGTGTTTCTGGTTTATCTTAGCCTTTAATAAAAGAGTTTTTATGCATCATCCTGCTTATCTGTGTGTTCACAGGTGTGTGAAAGACTATCATCTGCAGAATAAAATACCCTGTGGCACCACAACAGTAAAAAAAAAAAATAGTGACTCTCAACTATCTTTGCCTGAGGAGGCTTGAGAACACATAGAAATAGAACATGGAAGAGAAAGAAAAGGCCAAAAGCAAAGTTTAAATTGTTTCCAATTTGAGTCAGCAGAAGGGAATGCCTCACATAGAGCTTGGAGGCATTGACCTTGAAATTCCAGCAACTGCACCCATAGATGTGGCAAGATGGTCCAGGACAAGGGTGCAGTTGGCACAAATGGAGATGTGAACTAAATTAAGGAAGCAGAAAGACACATTACGAAAGCAAGATAAGAACCTAATCGCATCTTTCTGGGAAGAGAAAGAAAGATATTGTTAATAGAATAGATTGGGGAGAAAGGACAAAAGTACAAAGAAATATCCTGAAGAGTAGTCAAGTTACCTTTAAATACAAACTTAAGAAATCTAGCCGTATAGGATAAATTTGGCCAACTGGGCTAAGAGTTAATTTACTTTGCTGCCATATTAGCTTTATCCTCTCTGATCTATAAAACAATCCATTAAAGAGGATGAGGCTCTTTATTTTTTTTAAAGCATAAGAAATATTTTATCTGAAGAAAGTATATTTTTAATGGTTCAAACTATTCTAAGTCTTTGTTTATATCAAAATGGTAAATGAAATAAATGAATTCTGAACTGAAACTCAAGGTTCCTCTCTCGTTGTTAGCAAACCAATGCCATTTTCAGAATGAGGCAAAGTAAGGATAGAGAGGTGAGGACAAAAATGAGATCTTCCCCATGTTTCCATCTAATTGTAAATTCCAAAACACTGTTGCCTGGATTTCATTCTGAGTGGTCAGAGGAAAAGTGTAACTGTAACCAGAGTGCCGGGGAGGCCTGAATAATATTATTTCATTTAGGATGACAGTGGCCACCTGAGCAAACAGACAACCAAAAATTGAGCCTGGTTTGAAACAGTACAGCTTCTCTGCAGACACTTAGCCTCCTGGTAAGCCAGCTACTTATTAGACAGAATCTCACAGCTCTGGCATCTATTTTCAAAGATTTCATCAATTCAAAAATGGGGGAAAACACAAATTCCCAGACCCAGAAAATAAACTTTAACACATTGAAGGGCATCGATTTCCTTCTACCTGGAATGCTTATGCTTTTGACTATGAAAGGGAGGTACATCATAGAAACAGTGGGGTAGAATTATTTTCACCACAGTATAGTGAAGTTTATATCATACTGAAGAGCATTCAAAAGAGAACGGGCTATATATGTGCAGAATGGACACATTTTACTAGATTTCTCTTTCTCCACAATTTTACCTTCCCAAGCTTGAATTTATAGGCTTAAGTTTCATAGTGTAATTACCGGGTTTAATATCACAGAGGAGGGCAGCTTTGGTTTTTAGAGTGTGTTTGGTGTTTATTCAAGGGAAGCAACTCCAATGCAGTTTCATTTTCTCTGGGGAGGGAAGAGGGGGATGAATACTGATATTTATGGAGTTTAAGGGTCTGGCAGCACTGGGAACTGCAGTACTTTGTTTATCCAGAGTCCAGTTTCAACCCAGAGGGTGCCAATGCAAACTTCTCCAGACCACCACGCCAAAAATGTCTGCCCTGTCTTGGAGGAGCTGCCTTCCCAAGCAAGGAGAGCTACTCAGAGCCAGCTCAGTTTGAAGCTAAACCAAGAAGAAAGCCTAAGCACTAAACCATGCTGTCTCAAGCACAGCAGTTTAAAAATATGCTTTTTATCAGATTTTTCTCATATTTTGCCTCATATTTTTTATCACAGCAGGAGCTAGCCATCACCAGCCAAGCTGATTGACTGTGTCCTATACCAGCATCCGCCTTTAATATTCATGTCTTCAGGAAAGCTGCATCCCTTTCACTTATACTCTTGCTGGGGTCTCTTTATGCACCCACTATTACTACAGTTACAGCATCTGTCGTCCAACTGTGAAGGAAGCTTTAGCTCATCAGGATCACCTGCGTATCTACTAACCATGGGTGCCGTCAGAAATGCAATGTCGTCAGCACTCTCTCTCCACTCTTAAGACATTACATCTCCACAGCCCTTGCAGCCCTTCTAGCAGCTGGAAATTCCTGATTTTCAATACAATTTGCTTCTTCCTGTTCATATTGCTTAGAATCAGGGCCAACTTTTTAAAGCAGTCGTAATGAACCTATAACCAGTGTGTTAAATATGTTTGTTGAGCTTTTCCGTAAAGCTAAGTTAATATAACATGATTGTTTTCTTATGTACCCTGTGGGGAGTAAGGAAGGTAGGGGGTAGGAAAAGTGGGGGTGTGTAATTGACATAGTTGGTATATTGCCAAATTTACCCACCTTTCAGGACCCCCCACCCAACAGTGAGCCGATGGCCTTCAGGTTAGCTGAGCTTTCTAAAATAAGCAGTCCATCTATGGACTGAAGTCAAGAGCTCAAACGTCAATTACATGTCTTTGAGAAAAGTTGCCATGCTTGGAAAAGTTAACTTTTCAGATGCTGATAGAAGTTAACTCTTAACCACTAGCATGGACAAACTTCAAAGTTGAACTGTGCGCTTGCTGCTTTCTTTCCTGGAATTCTTGTCGTTACGAAACTGTGTAAGATCAACACAAAACTATCTGTGATGTTGATCAAATGCAATAAAAAGAACGATAGAGCCGTATTTAAGTTTCTGTAACTGGTATTGTCTGTGGAATTTTATACAGTGCCTAGTTTGCAGGAGATTCTCAAGTACTGGAGATTGTTTATGGGTATTTATTTGTGATCTCCCTGTTTAGTTCTGTGAGAGCTGGCAAATATTGTCAGTAGCTTTAGCAGTCAATTAAAATTCAAATCTTTAAAACTGTAAAGTGGGAAGATAGTATCAAAACTTTTTTAAATGAGAAATCAAGTAGAATATACTAAGTTAAAATCCCAGACTCTGGATACAGACTACTTGTGTTTTGGTTTTAGCCATTTATTTACTAGCTATACGGTGGTGGGCATGTGTCTTAACCGTTCTGTGACTCAGTTTTCTCATCTGTACAATTGGAGATAATAATATTAGTTACTCATTGCATTAGAATGAGAATCAATTGAGTTGATGTCTATAAAGGGTTTAGTGCTTTGCACACAATAAGTGCAATTTGGCTGTTTATTAAATAAAATACTCTCAGGATGTGGTCATTAATTAGAGGGTATTACTTCCTGGTCAGATTCAAAAGTACCATAGATGCAAAGAATACATACGTTCACATAGTTAATAGATTAGTTATTAATCCATTAACAATGAATCAGGTTAACTACAATGTATTTCAGTACCATGGTAAATACTAAAATTGAAATAAAGTATTGGAAGCTGAGCATTTATAGCCTTGGCATTGACATTATTTTTTAAAAATTGGATAAGGTTTGCAGCAAACTGGCAAAGGTTTTGAATTCCAACTCTGACGTTTACAAAATACATGATTAAGACTTCTACTGTCTACTTTCTTTACCTGTAGAATGGGTTTTTATATCACCTCATGCAACAGGCTTATGGTGAGGACTAAATAAATCAGTATCTAGAAAGTGTTTAGCACAGTGTCCAACACAATAAAGTAATCACACAACAATATGGAGAATCTTTTCTTTTTAATTAGGAGGCTGTAAAACATTTTGGCCATGAAATTTGAATATCTTGTGTGGTTATTAAGAAATAGCATCTGAAGAACACAAAAATCCCAGAAATTTTAAAGATTCAGAAAGCAAAGACCAGATTTAAAGATTAACTAAAGCTTAAAATTTTGTTTTCTTCTGTGGCATAGTTTTGGACTTGTAGCTATCAAGCTATAGTACCCATGAAAAGGAAAAGCTTTTCCTTTTATGCTAAAATTTTAAAACAGAGAAGCAGTGAATATTATGAGACCTAACAATTGCTCATGGTTAGCAAAGTTCGATGTATTTTACACATATTGCTAAAAATGTATGTAAAATTTGAAATTACTGAACAGGAATACATACCATTCTAAAAAGATGTTAAATAATTACAAGTTTCTAAGGAATTTAATCTAGAGTTTATATTTTTATTTCAGTATTTTTAGAGTCACACAAGTTCTATTTCCTGTCAAAATTGACTTGTCTCCATCCTTCTTCAAACTCCTCGCATGGACAGAATTCAACATCATATAATCTTAGAAGATGCCCTATAAATCATCTGGTCAAATGTCCCTGTGAGGAAGCTGAGGCTGAGAGAGGCGAAGGAACTGGCCCAAGGCCACAGAAATGTTCAGAGGGAAAGGTGAGCTTAGAATCTAGGATCCTGGTGCTCTTTCTGTTTAATTCAGTGGAATGAAAGAATTTTGTTAAAGTTGCTGGGGAAGTGACAACAGCCATCACTTTTAGGTTTTGTTTGCAAGGTTTGCATGTGTAAGGTTGTTTATTTCCTTTCAGATACCACATCTACAACTTGGGTACCTGTCACCAGGTGAATAACGGTGCCTAGACTGCAGCCCTCTGTGTAGGATTCCCAAACAGACTGAGCATCTGATTTTAATGCCTGCTTCCATTGTGTGTGTGCCTGTGTGTGTGTGTGCAATTTATGCACACATATACACACACATATGACACTTCTTGCTATTTTCACCTTTGGTTATTTTAATGCTTACTAAATTTATAAATATGTATATAATGAGCAACTTAAAGAAATATAATACTTAGGTGCAAATAAATACAATTGTTAATAATCCCAGCTGAATCCAACTTTAGTCTTCTGTTCAAATAGAAAACAACATTGCAATAAGTTTGAACTTAATCTTGGAGCCTGCTGGGGTAAATACACAGCTGTTGAGTCTAGCATTTGGGAGCCTTCAGTTAAAGGTATTTAATCTTTCTGTGAGATTCTGCCGATCTCAGTTTATAACTCATCACAAATATGGTATGACCTTTCCTTGCCAGAACTATCCAACAGCTTTCTTATTATCTAAGTTTTCAGCTCTACTATCTTATTTTGAGAAAGAGAAACAATGGTTTGATTAATATATGCATATATATTTTATATATTTGTATATGTATGTGTGTGTTATATAATATATAAATATATATGTATATGTGTATATATGAGTGTGTGTGTATATATGTATATATGTAAAAAGAGGTTTAGTCCTTACAACAACCCTATGATGTGGGTTCTGTTATTATTTACATTTTGTAGTTGAGAAGATTGAGGCACAGAAAGGACAAGGAATTGTTCACTAAGTAACAGACTGAGATTTGAATCCAGATGTTAGGCTCCAAAGGCCACATTGTTCACCACCACACCCACAATGTTTCTAATAGCTGGCTGACTCTCTAGGAGGGTCAGTCCTGTTTCCTTCCATCTGTAATGTGGTCGGAAAATCCAATTGTTTACCAGTCTTTATGGCTCCCTAAATCATCCTTAAACCTATTTGAAATTCAGAGAGCAAGCTTATTCTCTATTTAATAAATTATGCATTATTTTAATATTATATATTATTCATATTATATATTTTATAATACATGTAGGTAAAATATCATGGAGTTTCAAAATATGTATACAAACTATGTATGTACATATGTGTTTTTGTCAAGGATATTTTATGTTACCACTAAACTTTAGATATATTTATTCAGGTTTTATAAATAGTGTTTTTTGAGAGTTGAGGGTAATCATGCAACATTAAAAAGAAGTTGAATGATACTTTCTGAAAACTGAAATAAGCAAAGAGAAAATAGTATATACTTAAATTAAACATATAAAAAGTTTGATGTAAACTATGCATAAGAAAACTATGCATACTTATTATAATATTAGGTCAGTGCAAAAGCAATTGCAGTTTTTCTTTTGCTTTTAATGGCAAAAACTGCAAATACTTTTGCACCAACCTAATAGTATGATAGTAAGGTATAAAAACCAAATAGCACATTTTAATTGCTATAATGATTATTTCTCTTACACGGAAAAAAAATGCTTTACAAATTTTTCCCCATTTTGTTAGTTCCCTGAATCTATAAACATCATCATTATCAGTAGATTTTTCTATCAGGTTGATACAAAAAATAATTGTGGGTCATGCCATTGAAAGTAATGGCAAAAACCACAATTACTTTTGCACCAACTTAATATGATAATATACATAATTAGACCCTGTTTGCCTACTTGCATTGACATGCACATTAGAAGACAATGTCCCAACGTTGATAAACTAGTATCTAGGGTGTCTTTACATGTAGTGTTTGCTGCATCAGAGAGACATTGCTCCGTGCAGAGCTCCTCCACTATGCTTCTAGGACATCCAGTAGGCTACCTAGAGTCAAACACAGCACAGCTTCCTGCCCAGACTGTAAAAGTCCTCTACCAAGGGCTCTGTGCCTCCAAAGCCTCAAGCCAGGGGGATTTTAGGCCATCAACATATAGAGATGGAAGCTCTAAATAATGCCAGCATCACCTCCCCGTTAGTTCCATCGCCACCCTGAAGACATGAAACTAAGCCATTGAATGTGGGATGATAAAAGCAGAATGGAGAGAACATGAGAATAAACAACCCGGAGCCTTGCACAAATTGGAGGTCAGTCTTCTGTGAGAGTGGTGGTAGAGAAAATAGATGCTGAAAGCTCTGAAAGAGAGAAGAAAAAGAGGATTGAGAAAAGCAGGATTGGCATCAAGTCCATGAAGGGGGTCTGAATTGGGGACAATTGAGAATAGTTGTGGTTGTTAAGGTGTGTTCTGTCCAGGGAGCATGTACTCCAAGCCTCTGATCTCCCAAGGAAGAAGCTGAAGATTCCATTACACTTTTCTACTGTAGAACAGGTTTTCTTCTTGTCTCCCAGAAATCTTTAAACGAGATCCTATTGTTTCATGGGCAAGGGTACACAAATCTAAGCTAATTGTTAGGTGAGGTTATTGCTCTTCGATTCTCTCTGCAATCTAAAAGGATAGAAAGATGTTAAAAATTTATACTCTTTCTAGATAACTTACATTATTAACTCTTTACCTTCAGAGAGAGTTTAATGAGTGAAAATATAGGTAGCGTATAAAATCCTAAAGCTCTCCCTGCTTTGACTCCAATATACACACAAATTGCAATGCCTCTCTTATTTAATCACCAAGAAATAATTCATTTTAAATGAGAGAAAAAGCTTAAAATGCCATTGCCACCAGAAGTGGCACCAGATAATTTATAATCTTACTAAACGATTGCTCCTTCTTCTGCCAAAATTTCAATAAAGGCAAGTGCAAAAGGGGTTGGATAACTGAGCCACTGTAATAAGCATAAGGAGGCTCCTGAAAAGGTATACTGGATTTTTTTTTGAACAAGTCTTGCTCTGCCTCCAGGCTAGGTGATGGATGCGATCTCAGGCTCACTACAATCTCTGCCTCCTGGGTTCAAGCGATTCTCCTGCCTCAGCCTCCAGAGTAGCTGGGACTACAGGCATGCACCACCATGCCCAGCTAATTTTTTTTATTTTAGTAGAGATGGGGTTTCACCATGTTGGCCAGGATTGTCTCTGTCTCCTGACCTCGTGATCTGCCTGTCTCGGCCTTCCAAAGTGCTGGGCTAACAGGCATTAGCCACCATGCCCGGCCAGTATGCTGGATATCTTTAAGAAAAACTTATCGCTTCTGTACTTTCATCTCAGACTGCTTCTTCAAGGAGCCTGGCAAATACAAGCCACGATCATAGCCAATATCACAGAGAGCACTAGCCAAGGACTCTAGTACTCTCTTACCTTCCATGGGCCTCCATTTTCTCATTAGTAAAATTATGAAATTTTGGGAGAAGACTTTTAAGGTCTCTTCAAGTTTTAATATGATACTTGCTTATGGTTTATAGTGTTTTTTATTTATTTATTTTTTTAGCCAGTGAGATCTCACTATGTTTTCCAGGCCAGTCTTGAACTCCAGCCTCCATAGTAGTTGGGACTACAGGCGTGCACCACTGCACCTAGAAGCCTGTGGTTTTCAAACATTTATTTTTAAGCCAGCAGAATTATTTTGTTCAACAAAGTCTGACATGATAAACTAATAAGTAAAAGTACTATTCAAATTAAAGATGGAATTGGGAAGCTCAAACTCTGTGCTCAGCCTCCTCCTCGTCTCAGTTAACTCTGAGGAATCCTCAAAGGGTCTGAAGGAAAGGACCTTACTTAACATTTACGGCACCCAGGGGAAGAGGACAAATGGAGACCATATGTCTAAATATTTAAGATAAATTGTTATAAATAAAACTAAGCAATCATTAAATAAAACATATTCTATTCCCTACTTTGTCAAATATATCTTCATAATGATGGAGAAGACTATGTTTAAATCTAGAATTCTTGTACTCCTCAGTTTGTGATGGAAAATTCTGGAATGAGAAAGACCAGCTCCTGGCTCTCTGCCCCTGGAACCCAGCTCACAGTCTACCCAACTTTTCTTACCATTCCAAGCTCCATGGTCCACAATGGGACTTCATATGTAATCTCTGGACACCCTACCCATAATTAGAAACTCTGTCCACGATCTTGTCCACAATCTCTGCAAACTGGCCTTGCAGTACACCCTCGAGAGGTAAAATTTAAGAGAAATGACTGTTCAGGTTCAGGCCATTTTTTTTTTTTTCAGAGAAATTCCGGTTCCCAAGTACCCAGATCATGGTCTAGAAAGCAGGCATAGGCTCCTGGTGGGCACATCTCCTCAGCCCTACAGATTACATGCTATAAACCTATGGCAGGGCTTATAGCCACCAAGACAAAGTGCTCTAAGGTACAGAACCCTGGCTCAAAGCCTCTCTTGTCCAAGTCTGAGAGCAGTACTGACTAGATAGAGTTTGAAAACCATCTATGTGAGTCCCTGAGGGTCTCTGGTGAATGCACTTTGATGGGATACAGTAGATACTTAAGTCAGGTCTTTATAATCAACCCATTGTCTATGCCTCAAGGCTGCAATGTTTCAACTCCTGTCAACTTTTCAGCCTGCCAGCCTGCCCTATAGATGTTATACTTGCCAGTCCCCACTATAGCATGAAGCAATTCCTTAAAATAAATCATATATATCTTCCATTGGTTCCTTTTCTCTGCAGAATCCTGAAAATACACCTCAGACATTTAGTCTGTATCACATTGTTGATGTAGATATCTGAGGGACTTCTTGATGATTGACTCTTATAAAACTGGTTTTAACAACAGATAAAAAACAACAACAAATCATACTTGTAGGATTTAGTGAATTCACATAGGCCTCTCCAATCATGCAAGGTATTCACTCTTATGGTGGGAAAGGCCTGGCCTTTGGAATGTGTTAGACCTGAGTTCAAACCCTCTGTTTGGCATTTACTTTGTTATATCACCTAGGGCTAGTTTCTAACTCCTCTGACAGTTCATTATCTAATCAACATCATCAGAGTAATAACAACAACCTCTGAGCTAGTGAAAGGATAATATGGCAAGTACATAAAATAAGCTTGACGCAAGAATAACAACTTCAAAAAAAATAACAACCACCCCTTATGACTATTACCTTCAACACTGGAACCAAAATTATTATGCTGGAAATTTGTTAACATACAAATATGAAAACATACATTCAGCACAATGTAGTGACTAAGAGAATAAGTTTTGGACTTAGGCCACGGCCATTGGCATGTTTGCTCTATCACCTGCTGCAGCAGAGATCTTGGGCTAGTTACTTCTCTGTGCACCAGATTTCTTCATTTGTAAAATTTATCTCATAGAGGTTTAATGAGGAGAAAAAAAATGGTGATGCATGTGTAGCACTGAGAACAGGGTCTTGTGCCTTATAAGCACTCAATATATGTTATCTATTATTATTATCACCTTAATAAATATTACTAATTTATTTGATGAATGTTTATTAAATACCTACAACGTACCACAGAATATGCTAGGAACAGTTCCTGCTCCCACCAAACCATGGCCTGACTTTCATGAATATAAAACTCATGGGGGATTTCCATGACTAGTAGATCCTACAACATTGATTAAGTTCATTTTTAGCTTAGGCTCTTACATTTGAAAAGCACCAAACAGTTCTCAGATAGAGAGCACAGTCATTAAACAGTAAGCATGTGGGGTGATTTGGCAAACTCAATCCAGCAATTGCAGACGTACATAATTTCTGGACAACAGCATGGAAACTTGGAGGAAATAGTTCATTGTCTCAAACCATTATTATACTTATAACTAGAAGCAACATCACAGTCAGGATGCACACAAATCCATAATGTTTCTAAGCCATGGAATCTTAACTACATTTAATTGGGAAAATAATTTTACTGATGACTTTTCAGAGCTGCTGTACTGAAAGAAATAAAGTTTAAGTAAAATGATTGCTTTTTCCTGACTCGTAAGAGACATTTAAGGGTTCGACATCTAATATGATAATGACAGAAATTTCTCTGTTACTTATCAATTGAAGGTTATTTTTTAAACATAAACATTATATTTTTATGAAGGAAAGCAAGATCAGGAATGACAATTGTCATTTTTATGGAAGCCAGATCTCTCTAAGATAATTGCATGTGTACATTCAAGGATAGAGATTTATAGCTGAAGCACACTTTGTAGATTTCAGTGACAGATACAGGCCTTGAAATACATCTCCAATACAGGAGATCAAACAGATTTTTTTTCTTTTTTAGTTAAAGCTCATGATAGCACAGTAAGAAAATGAGCTGACAACTTACTGAGTTAATCTCTCCCCTTTCACCTCCTGTACAATAGATTTTTCACAGTTCCTACCACTTTTATTGTCTCTTATCGCAGACATTCTCCCACATCACACCTGGAATTTGTGGTCACTGAGTCAGGCTTTTCCCTGTTGGTGGGAGCTCTGGCATTGAAGGCTGCCCTGTTTGTAAGAGCAATAAGTGCTGCTAACAGGAAGGACTAATCTCAACCAAGCCCCAGGGTTCTCTAACCCCTGGAAAAACTGGTCTTACCCCTGGAGCTGCACCCTTGTCTGTAAGTGTCAAACCTTACAACAACCTAGGGAAACATAACAACTGCAATTCACTCAACCTCAGAGTTCATCAGGTGCGGACTGTCGAATTACTGTAAGAACCATGTATTAACAGGCTGAAGACCTGAATCAACACCCAAGCATATTTTTCTGAATAAGAAATTCATGGAATCTCAGTCATGCAAAGGACTTCTAATAGTGAAAGGGAAAAAGTGGATAAAGAAGTAAAAAAAGGGGTAAGGATGACACAGAGAGGAAGGAATAGACAGGTGTGAAGCCCGTAGAAAAGGCACAGTGAGAAATGAAAATCCAAGCGGTACAAGTTAAATCTTACATATCAAAGAAAATTTTCAATCCCTCAAAATGTTTCCAAGTCCTAGCAAATGTTTCACTTGTGTTCAGGGAGATGTTATATTGTAAAAATTGCCTATAGCAATGGAATTTATATGACCTTTTGGCATGGTGATAGAACAAGGACTGCATGGCAAAAAAGAAATATATATTGTGGCCAGAAAGACCCGCGTTCAAATTTTATATCTACTAATTCAAAGCTGGGTGGTCTTGGATAAATCACTTAGCTTACTAGCCTTAATTTCCCTATCTATAAAAAAGAAGTAGTTTATTAAACAGTTCAATCTATATGGGGTGCACTGTAAGTGGTGATTATTATTAAAGAATGTGACTTTCATTTAGAAAACTATTGGGCTATAAATATCAGGCAAAATATACTAGGTTAAGCAATCAATAGGCGAGTCATCATATATCCCAGTTTGCTCAGGACAGCCGCAGTTTATACCTGTTGTCTTGGCATAATTAACGTGCCTTCTTTCACTCTGTGATAGATGATACCGTCACTTTGGTAATAGGCCAAATACTCATTGGTCAGCCAAGGCAGAAGTGAGCAGATGCAGGCATCAGGCAACCAAGAGAGAGTTCCAGTGAAGGAAGCTGAATGGTCCTAGCAAACTGAGTGGAT
The DNA here is from genome assembly GCF_008728515.1 of Papio anubis. Lineage (NCBI taxonomy): Eukaryota > Metazoa > Chordata > Mammalia > Primates > Cercopithecidae > Papio > Papio anubis. Next base: position 86,228,893 of record NC_044976.1, read on the forward strand.
CTGATGCTAAGCTTTCACCTAGGTCAGTCATCTACTCATTAGAGAGTCAGAATCTATGGAGAAAATGTCCTTATGTATAAAAGCTTCTGGAAATAGTTTCATTTCATCAAATGTTTTTGGGTATCTACTAGGTGCCCAGCATTACCCTAAAAATGCCTACCTTCAAACATTTCAAGTAGATTACCCAAGAAAAAACTATAACATTTATTTTACATTATAATTGTTAAATTTATTTTGTATTATAGTTGTTAAATTAGAGGCCTTAACAAAAGTCTATGGGAGCGTTTCAAAGAAACCTTTCTCTTTGCCTAGGAAGAGACAGCAACAGTGGGTGGACTTAGAGTCAACTTTGAAATTTGGGTAGCTATTTTCCCGGAAGACAAGTATTTTCACTAGTTTTTCCAGAGTGAAATGCATAAGGATGGATACATAAAGGATGCCTAACTTGTCCATACAATTCTCAGATAACAGAGTAGCTTTGATGAATGGCAGATGAGGCTGAAAATATTGCCTGAGTTAGGTGAAGAAGGGCTTGTATGAGCCTGAATAACCTTGAGCCAACTAAGGTTTATTACATGTAATGAAATTATTGAAAAAGGATGAGAACTTTGGTGTGCTGTCAAAACGAAACTCTTGGGTTTATTTTTAGTACAATTCCTGAAAATGAATATTTGAGAGGGGGAAAGGCTCCAGGGAATATAGCACACTGGCAGATACTTGTTCAAGTTACATTTCACAACCATTAAAAATAAACAGAATTAGTTCTTCATTTTGTTGCTTTCCATGTCTTCTTTATTTTTTCAGAATGCTTTTTTTTTTTTTTTTTTTTTTTTTTTTTAGTTTGGAGGCCTCTTTTTATCTAACTGTGAAACATAATGTTCCACTGCTATTAGTGGATAAGCAAAATTCTCTCTAGACTGCCATCAGGAAGCAAGTATGGAGCCAGTATGAACCATGGTATAGACTTGGAAGCAGATAGAATTAATACCTTCCTGAATGCTTTGTTGTGTTTTATTCAGCATTATCCATCTGTGGTACTAGACAAGTTGATTAACAGAATCTCAGACATCTAGAGACAATAAATCTTGCATGAGCTATCTGTCTGGATAGAGAGAAATAGTCACCAAAAGTAGGGTGTGGCAAAAAAATCCTGTCCAGTCATCTAATCCTTTAATTAACACGTTTATTCAACAAGATTCCACTCTGGGCCAGGAAATATTATGAGTGTCATAAGGGATTCAAAGTTTGTTGAGCTGTGCCTTGAAAGTCGAAAGAGACCTCATATAAGCCCAGGAATACATGGTAGACAGTAACATACAGCAGCAGCATTCTGGGACAAACTGGTGATGTTAAGAGCATATAAAATATCCTCCTCTTCTGATCCAAATGCTTAGAAGTGCCAAAGAAAATAGTTAATTTTTCTTTTCAAAAATATATAGCTGAACTTGCATGCTCTTAAGAAAGGGAAAAAACTTCAAGGTACCAGGTAAGTTTAAGAAATCTGTTGTAAGCGGGGCATGGTGGCTCATGTCTATACTGCCAGCACTTTGGGAGGCTGAGATGGGAGGATCATTTGAGTTCAGGAGTTTGAAACCAACTTGGCCAACATGGTGAAACCCCTTATCTACTAAGAATATTAAAACATCAGCTGGTATAGTGGTACGTATCTTCAATCCCAGCTACTCGGGAGGCTGAGGCACAACAATCAATTGAATCAGGGAGGCAGAGGTTGCGGTAAGCTGACACAGTGCCACTGCACTCCAGCCCGGTTGACAGAGCAAGACTGTCTCCAAAAAAAAAAAAAAAAAAGAAAAAAGAAACATACTGTAGTAACTGTAAGTCAAGGGACTTATTTAGGAAGATATTAGGGGTGGTGGGGTTTTAACATCTACATGTGACAATAGTTGAAACTGCAACCAGTATGTAGAAAGAGGCAAAATAGAGATCACAGTCTAAAGTTTGAGCCAAGAACAAGCTAACTTTCATAAAGGCGAATTTGAATACCTCAGTTCTCTGGCTAGGTTGAAGCATAAAGCTAATGGCCCACTTCGGTCCACAAATATAAATAGTAATCTGTGAAATACAAATCTACATTTGAGGATGGCACTTGAATTTGAATCACGTGGTGTGGAAATACACAGATCAGAAACATTAGTTAAAAAACTGTAGGACCTGGTTACAAAACCACCCTATAGTAAGCCACCACAATGTAGGCCATACATAGGAGAAAACAATCATACAGTATGAGAAATTCTGCTATCAGTGAGGTACAATGTGCAACAAAGGGGAAAATCTACATTGAGGGAATTAGAGATAAGAGAGATAAATCAGAAAAGTGAGGTTATGAAACACAAGCAGCTATGCAGACATGAAAAAGAACCAAGAATAAATGGAGATAACCAAAAATAAATGTAGTTAGTTAAAAAAAGAAACTAAACAGATAGGTTAAAAGATATAGCTAAAGAGAGAATTAATTAATTGGAAGATAGAATAGACAAAATCTTCCCTAAAAGAGCACAGATATAGAGAAATAAAACAAATAAAAAAGACAAAAAAATTGAAACATGGATTAAGAATCTCCAAAAAGTATCTAATATTTTTACATTTTTATTTTAAAATAATTGCAGATGCACAGGAATTGTCTAAAGTAAATACCTTTGGGTTCAGCCATACATTTTTAGGTGCACAATATAGAGTGACCTTTACAGCTAGAGAGACACTGACAAAAGCACACATATAGAATTACTTAAATGAAGAGAAAAAACTACCTAAAAGCTCATTGATAGTAAAATGTATAAATAAATGTGGAATATTCAGATGAAGAAAAACTACAATTGTTTAAAAAACATAATCCGCCTGGCTGTATCTCATTCACATAATTATTCATTCCCTAAGTGTGAGTGAAAAAACAAGAAGCATAACATTATATCTGTTATAAATTTATAACCAAAAATGTTACTTATTATTTGTGGAAGCATATATGTTTTGTTTCATTTCTGTACTAAAATACGAATGGGAAAGAAACACAGTAAATTCATGATGATGATTGCCTCTGGGAAAAGACAAATAAATATTATTTAACATCTAATTAAACAAATAAGCAATATATATATATTTGTATAATATATACATAAGTAAAGTTTTATTTCTTAAAAATATAAATAGCACATAACAAAAAATTTTACTGATATTAGATAGCTTGCCTATGAGTATTTGTTTTGTTATTTTAAAATTTTTTCTTATGTCTTAAATTTCTCAAAAGAAGAATTGAGGGCCACGCACAGTGGCTCATGCCTATAATCCCAATACTTTGGGAAGCCAAGGCAGGAGCATCACTTGAGCCCAGAAGTTTGAGACCAGCCTGGGCAACAGAGTGAGACCTCATCTTTACCAAATAAGAAGAATTGAGAAGAAACTTTTAAGTTAGAGGTGAGAAGATAGAAAAGACCTTTGAGTTAGGCCTTGGATGACATAACACAGAGTGAAAAAGGCCTTCTAGGAAGAAGTCAGAGGGATATGACGAATCATTTCATCCAGTGATTTTCTAAGGTGGCCTATTGATGCTGAAGTGGGGAAGCTGACATGGTATGGGCAGAGCTCATGAGAGCAAGGCTCTAAACACCCACCCCCATTCCAACCCCAACAGTTCAGTTTGTGTATGTTTTTTCAGTTGCATTTGGACATAGAGTTCCATTCATAAATAATTTACCCTTCTGTAATCCAGTCGAATTACCTCATTGTATCTCAGAGGAAAATGACTCAAGGTTAACATTGAGAGCTGATGCAGAGGCCCAATTAAACATTGAGAGCTGATGGTAGAGGCCCAGTTGTCATAATCTCCTCTCTGGGGCTTATCTTTGCTAGTTTCCCTCTGAGTTGAGGAAGTTAATCAGTGTTATGGACTGGACCTAGAGTTTATTACTAAAATGACAAAGATATGCAAAATTCTCAACATTCAATATGTTGGAACCTATGAAGGACCACTAAGGAGTTGCTGGAATATTTACTGATTGTATTATTTTGTTGCATACACAAAACCACCGATTTTAAGATCTGTGTAAAAATAGTGGCACTCTATAATTTTGGCTAATTGATGTCTTTAAGTTGATATAGCATGTTATTTGTTAACACAAATAATCCAAGCCAAAGCTTTGTTTATGGAATTCAAGTGAACACACTTTAGCTCCTATGAAGCCTGAAGAATAAAGACTATGAATATGTTATGTATTACTTTTTAAGCAATGTTTATCAATATTTTGTACACTGCTTTTCTATTTATAAAGTGTTTTCACATTCATTTCTCCTGTGATTCTCATAACATTGCTAGGGATAGATATTAATGTCATCTTTGTTTTATGCACAAGATAATCAGAACCCAGAGAGGCAAGTGCCACCCCTTGAGTACAATTCTTACATTGGTATTTGTATCATTCTCACAGTTAACAAAGAACTTGCCTATATTTTATCTCATGTGATCTGTGCAAACAGATAAGGCAGGTCTAACAGAGAATGCCCTCTGAAAGTAAACTGATTGCTATGTGGTTCAAGCTCCCTTTTTTTTTTTTTTCCACTTTTTGAGACAAAGTCTTGCTCTGTCACCCAGGCTGGAGTGCAGTGGTGCAATCTTGGTTCACTGCAACCTCTGCTTCCTGGGTTCAATCAATTCTCCTGCCTCAGCCTCCTGAGCAAGGCTTTAGACACCCACCGCCATTTCAACCCCAACAGTTCAGTTTGTATCTGTTTTTTTAAGTTGCATTTGGACACAGGGTTCTATTCATAAAGAATTTGAAGTTCTACAATCTAGTCTAATTATCTCATTGAATCTCAGAGGAAAATGTCTCAAGGTTAACATTGAGTTTACAGGCACCTGCCACCATGCCCAGCTAATTTTTGTATTGTTAGTAGAGATGGGGTTTCACCATGTTGGCCAGGCTGGTCTTGAACTCCTGACCTTGTGATCCGCCTGCCTTGGCCTCCCAAAGTGCTGGGATTACAGGCGTGAGCCACCATGCCTGACGTCAAGCTCCTTTTATAAGGAATCTTAAGTGAAATTTTGGTTTTGTAAATCTGCATGGTCTATGAAATACACCTAGTAAACTGAATCTGAGGACTCTGTTAATTTCAAGTCATTGTTCAATTTTTTAATTGTTTTTGAGTTTTAGAAGATATATATATACACACACACATATATATGTATACACACACATATGAAATCTTGCAAAGTTAAAGAACATCTGATACCACATGGAGAACTCTGAAATATATTTTGTTCAAAAGAAAGCAAACAAGATACAATATAACTTTCCTTTACAGAGCCTCTTTCATGATAATCACTGCCCCCAGAAGCTTTACAGATCAATATAATAGGAAGCAACAGCAGAAAGCATATGGCCCACTGTAAATTACTTAAAAAAAAGAGTTCTAAAGACATTATATGATGAATAAATTATTCAGTCATAAATCCAGTAAAAAGGGGGAAATTAAGAAGTAGTGAATAGGAGAAAAGAAAGGGCTCAGAATTAGCTGTGAAATGAAATAAAGGATACACATGACAAATGTGTGTCTCCAAGGGGCAGCAGAAGAGAAAAGGGAGTGTGAGGGCCTTGAACTCCTTCGGTAACGTCTCCAGGAGCCAGAGTGAAATATTGGCAAGAACAGGTCCCCGCCAGGAAAATAAATATTGGGTCACTGCCTAGGATCTAAAAGAAATAAGGTTAAACCTAATGAAAATCAGACATCAGATCTAAAGAAAAATGTATAATACTCTGTTCTTTCTTTTTTCCGTTTTGATTGGTTTTGATAGGAACATGTGTTTATGGGAGGGCTCTAATCTATGCATGCAGATGTTTGCTTTCTTTTAAAACCCTGAGATGTTGAGGAATAGAAATGGGAGAACACTGTGCTGGGAAATTTGCTTAAGCCAGGGCAAATTTTGTGGGATGTTAAATGTTGGCATGCAAATAAATGATATTCTTACAGTATCTGTATACTCTTTATATGTTTTGGAACCTAGAGATCCAGGATTTTGTCTCTGAGGCCCACAGATGAGGCAGGTGAGCCAAGAACATTTGTTAAGTTCTTTATTTCAACAATATTAGGAGGCTGGGGTACCAGTACCAAAGGAGAGTTTGTGCAGGTAACTAGATCCAGGTTCCAGTGCTGGCAGAGCAGATTAAGTACCAACAGTAGATGATTGTTGTGCTCATAATACACAATTCCTAATTACACATTAAGAATGAGTAATTTTGTAGTTTCAACTCATATACATTTGTCTATGAATTTTAGTAAACTTAAGAACACTGTTATACTCGTAATGTATGATGTAGAAGAAACATTAAAACTGAAGTCAACATGCAATATGTACATATGTACATACACCCCCATATGCATACATACATACGTACAATGAGGATCACAGGGAGGCAAAAGACTTTCAATAGAGAAACACTGTCTTGCTAGAAGAGGCAAAGGAGAATGAGACCAGGAATGAGAATAAAGCGCTCTGCATCGTTACGACTGATAGCTTCCTAAGTTATTTTTCTGTTTACTCATTCATTCAATCACTACACATTTATTGAACATAAGCCAAGTATCAGGCACTGTGCATACAAAGTTGACATACAAAGATGAACTAGGCACTGACACCATCTTTGGGCTACTTGGAATCTAGAGAAGTTATTTTCAAGCAAAAAGCACTGAAAAGAGGAAAGGAAGCTTTTGTTTTTAATGGTGTTACTGGAAGTGAAAAGGAGGTCAGCTCTAATTGAAAGTAGAAAAATAAAATGTGTTCAAAAGCATTCAAATGGAGGAAGAGACATCAACCACAATAGAAAATGAGTGTAGGGGTGCCAAGGACAGGCCTGCTACTGCTTTCAAATATGAAGAAGGTCAGATTTTCACAAAGTGAAATCAGCTTGCAGAAAAGGAATGTATCTCACCTCCCTTGCTCTTGCTCTATTGCCTGAAGGGAGAGGGCAACAGGTGACAAATGCTGTCCATTTGCCTTTTGTTCTAGCACTGAATGGAGTACCTAGTTTAGGACAGATACTCACTGTGTTTTGGTTCAACTGAAATGTCCACCCAAATCCCACTCTTGCTGGGTCCGAGCAGTAGGAAGCAATGGGTGGAGAGTGGAGGATTGGCAGCATTTTCCTGATGGCCACTAAAATTCTCCAGAGAGCCATCTTCTGTCACACACGCAGCATGCATCTATGCTTTGTCTTGTTGAGATAAGAGAACAGTTTGATTTTTATAATCTAATATCTTTTCTGATGGGTTTCTTTGTTCTCTTCAGACCTTTTTTTTTAAGAGCAGCTCTTATTGTTAAATAAGAACTTGTTTATACTACTGCTTATTAATGCCCCTTCAGATCCTCCATATTTGGTAGCTTATTTCCTTTTTCAGCCAATATTACTTTAGAAACCATTATAATTTAGGTTAGAAGAAAAGCTATAGGGAAGGCCAGAAATAGAATATATGGAAGAACATATTGGCAAAAATAGTTGTCAAATTGAAGAGAAATAAGGAAAAGAAAGAGAATAAGGAAATATGAATAGTATTAAACTCATATTTAATTCACTTAAGGCAATGTATGCTAACATCTATGCAAGAAAGAACATCAACTACAAATCAAATACTTTTGAACATTTTCTCAGATAGTAGAAAATTATTTTGCCTTAAACTGTAACTATATTTTTTTCTCCAGAAATCTGAGTGAACAAGTTGACATCGAACACTAAAAAACAAACTAACAAAACAGGGTTTAGAGACACCTCAATACTTCTACTGTTTGCTTTTAAGAAGTTTTCCAGAAGTGGTGTTTTGGTATTCACTGTTTTGGATGGTAACAAAAAGAAAAGACAAGAAAATAAAATGTGCACTTGCTTAACTTTCCCAGATTTAGGAAAATGGCTCTTCTTTTTTCTCCTTCATCAAATGCTTTTTTCACCTGCAGACGTCTCTCTCTGGCTCTCTGCTCATTCTGCCAGCATATCTCCTAGGGCCGTCTTCCTTCATTCATTCCAACAAGATCTTCATTGGTGCCAAACTCCACTGATACAGGTGGAAGCATTTTGGAAACAGGATTTCTCTTGGGGTCTAAGTGCAGATCACCACAATATGAAACAAAACATTTGACTACAAAACTGATTTACCACAAACAAACTATGAATTGCAAAGTTTCATGATCTTCTGTCACATCATCACTTAGTCATTCCATGCTTGGCCTGATACCATTAACCCATTGCTGTGAACTACGGCAAACCTTATGCCCAAACTGTAATGAATGTTCTAGAAATAATTATCTTTTTGCCTGTTACACTCATATTGGATATCAGATTGTAAAGATGTCTAAGAGTCACCCACACTGTTCTGGAGGGCACAAACTAGAATGGGTCAGGGGGAAGTGCAGTGAGAAAGAAGAAAAACACAACCTTCCAACATGATTTTCTCTGCAAAATAGACAATATTTCCAATGTCTAGATGCCTATTTAATTATTCCACTTAAGTTCATTCTTAGAGTGGTCTTGTCAATAAAGTCAACCCAGGCTCTTGGTGTGTAGCAGCGTTTTTGAGGGTCTTTTTTGAGAGCTTCATTAAAAGCAGACAGTTTCTCTAACCTTTTAGCAGAACCTGTTATCTGATGACGTGAATTAAAGTCTCTCAAATGACTAATAATCATATCAGGGCTGCCATGTCAGCTTGTAGATTTGAATAAGAGGGTCTGAAAACATTTGCATGCCTCAATGTGCCAGTGCTAAGAAGCTAATGTGATAGTGCTGTCATAAAGCACTGGAAAGACATGACTTAATGTAATCTGTCATGTCATATGCTAATCTTCAACCATTACTTGAGTGCTGTAAGTAAGTAGAAAGCATTTGGGAGAAATCCTTTCCAATTTCTCTGAGTACCACTTCTGCTGCTGGTCAGCTCAAATGGGTTTTGTGCATTTAATGCAGAGCTCAAGTCAAGTTGGTTTAGGTCACACTTAATTAACCAGCACACAAATGGGCTGGGCCATGAGAGCTCTATGGAAAATGGTTATTTCAGAGGCGGCCTAACAAGTAAATATTTCATATGCTGAAGGAAATGGGAAGAGGACACTTTCTTATTCCTTGATAAAGAATATGTTCTTTTCAGAGAAAAAACTATGAATCTTAACAAGACATCATTTTGGTCTCTGCTTGCCTCTTCTATATTTCAGCTGAGTTTATAGAAAGCGGATAATAAATAGTTAAAGGCATCACTCTCACTCTGATTCCAAGGACTGTATTCAGCAGATGTGGACTTATCACTCAAATAATAGAAGCTGCTTTGACTCTAGGTCCATAGAAACAGAGGACAAGTAATCAAAGGGAGATATCCACTTGGCATGCTCTTTAACAAGATGACAGTGTCTCTTAATATACAGTCATTAAGACAGGAGACTGGTGTCAGGGCTAAGTACAGTTTGTGAAATAGACAGTAACTGAGACTACAGAGACTGACAAATTTTTGTCCAATTTTTTAGGAAAGTGTGCAAGGGATTGTGATTCAAAATATGAAGTTTATTTTTATCAGCCACACTGAGTCAAGTCAAAAAGATGCTTAAGAACTTGAAGAACTGCCTTCTGGAATAGCATTTTTGAGGATGCTGAGCAGATGGCATGAGATTGGCCCCAACGATACTGCCTGAATTTCCCAGCATTCCTATAAGGCCCGCTATTGGTAACCCAAGGGAACTTTTATGCATGTGGGAACTGGCTTTTTATAGGTCTAATTAGAAAGCACAGGCAATTCCCACCTACAACATTAAAAAATGCTTCTGTGAAAGCACTTTTTTCTTGAAAAATGTGTGTCAAATTTACAGAAAAAAATTATTATGAATCAAAATTGATAAAGATGTGGTCATATTTTCCTAACAGTTAAGAATTGTGCTAAATTAGGGGCTATTTCACAGAAAAAGAATAAAAACACAGTGGTATGTATGCACTACTTACAACTCTTCCAGAATATCAAGACCATCGATCATGAGTTGATGGTTGCCTAGCATAGCCTCCTCCTCCTTTATGTCTGCTTATAAAATTGACATTTCAAAGAAGTTAAGGGTGAGGTTGATTCCTGGTGCTAGTGAAATGTGACTCCTTATCTGGTTCTTTGCTTCTGACACAACCTAATCAGCAGAGGACCCTTCATCTGAATTTTTCAGCTCTCATTTAGCCTCGAAAACTGATCACATGACTTTGTTTGGCTGGGTAGAAGCTGGTCTCATTGGCAGCAGTTTCCAAGGCCAATCATCTTTTGGACTATCTTTTTTGTAGAGCACTTTCAACTCAGTCCAAGCATCTTGCATTTATTCGTTGCTTGCTCTGGAAAAGTTCGTTATGATTATTAAAAGAACAAAGTAACACATTCTTAGGGTTTGAGGTCAATGGCTTCACCTTCCAAATGAGGGCAGTAAAATGTCTTCCAAGTTCTCTAGGGACTTATCAGCTTGAGTTTAACATCACAAAAATCTGTATGACTAGGTCCCAGAAAATGATTCTTCCTAACAACATTTAGCCAAAGCAAGTTTTTTTGTTTTTTTTTTTTAAATATCTGTCTGCTCCTAGAGGACTATCCAAATAATCCGTCTGAGTTTCTTTCACCTAATTGCTGTAACTTCCTGACGGCCTCTCAAACTTTTGACTCCACCAACTTACATTATTCTCTACCCTTGTTCTTTTTATATTCACCTCTCCAATGCTCACGCTTTCTGGGGCTCATGATCACCCTTCCCATACCATTCTTTAACCTTCCTTCTTAAAAGGAAAAAGACTTTTACTATCTTTTCTTCCCTATGATTTCTTAATTCATAACTTTGCCAAAGCAATCTCACTCCGAGAAGCCTCAAACTATGTCCCTTTTCATCATTGAATTAATATTTTCTCAATTTTTCTGGGAAATATTTCCAGGTTAATCCAGCCAACTATTAATATTATCCCCAACCCTGGCCTGAGCGTTTTCAAACATTCATTCGTTCAACACCTTCTGTGTCACGTGTTGTGCTAGATGGTGATGAAATGGGGAAACGGTTGTTACTCTCATGTTCATTTTGTGTTAAATCTTATGAACGCTTTATAAATCACGTTGGCTGTATATTCTTCCAATTGACTTATGTTATATTCCTTAAGGGTCCTGTTCAGGGAAGACTTCTTAAGCAGGCCTACTAGTTTATATATGAACATATGTACTCTTTTGTTCCTTCTGTGTTTACTACCTTCCAAAGCAGCCTGAGCAGTTTTCTTATGGAGGTGCTCATTTCAGTTCTGCAAGGACTTGCTGCCCTTTAAGGACCTATTGTGTAAATAGCACTGCATAAAGCAGTACAGAAGACAAAAATGAATTATGACGCATGTCCCTGATATCAAGCAGTTTGTAGTCTTCAGTAGAAGTTAATACTTTATACATTAAACAATGGAATAACTCAAAGACAACATAAAGTGCCAAACTGAATATTATTTATTTGGATCAGGAGGCATGGCAGAGCTGGAACATATATATGAGAACTCTAGGTGGTAGGACAAATGAAGATTGGCTAGAATTTTTCAGAAAAGTCTCACAGAATATTGGTGAGATTACATAAAGTAGCCCATAGGTATTTACAAATTTGTCATGAATTGAGTTCCATTATAGGAGATTAGGGAAACTTGAATGCACAGTATGGATCCTTGCAGGGTAGAAAGGGAACAACAGAAATCAGTAGGAAGATGAGATCCTTAATGTGAAGGGAGCAGAAGCAGGGAGAAAGCAAGGCAAAAAGCATGGGACCTCAGAACTCTGAGATAATATCACACTAAAGTACTATATTTACTACTCTATCACTAAGATCAAACCTCTTGTTATCAAAAATAAACCAAACTGTGATGCAAATGGCAGAAGATACTAGGGTACCTAATGCTGGCTCACCAACTAGGATTTTTAAATTAGGTCAGTACCATTCCTCTATTTTATGTATTGTTAAAATATAAATTTCTAAGAATTATTAACTATCTATTGTCTTCCTTATTAAGATCCCTGTTTTATAGGTAGGCATAATATAGACTCAACCAGTATCTGCTCTTCCTTCTTAGTTGAGAAATTTGAGTTTTCCTGAATGCTCACTAGTAAAGGCAGTTCTTTCATTTCTGAATCAAGTTTTTGCTTTTTAGAGGTCATAGTGCCTCTTCAGCCCCTCTTCAGCTTCCTGCTGGGTTTCTGTCCAAGAACTTAATTGTTAATGGCTCCCAGCTGTGTCACAAACTTCACTTCTTTAACCCTTTCCTTTCTGGCTGCCAATTTGTATCCTGTGCTTAAGAAGTCAAGTCCTCACTGTGCACTCTTGGTAGAGGTAAGGAGTTGATGGTTAGGTAGAAAGATTCAGGAGAACACACATGAATTTTACTATATCTGAAGCTTTGTCATGTATACACTGCTACTCCAGGCTCTCAGGTTGAGCGGAATATGTCAACTTTCACACTGAACCTTGGACAGCAGCATCAAAAAATCTCTTTTCTTGTTCCCATGTATTCTTGATTCGCGTGTGTGTGTGTGTGTGTGTGTGTGTGTGTGTGTGTGTATATACATCAGCTGCCTCCTTAAGGCTGTAATTTATATTATCTATACTTGATCCTTGCTGGCAATTCTTCAGCTCCACCTCCACTTCTCCATCTTGCCTTGATGAGCTATAATCTTTCATGCATTTCAGCTCAAACCCCCAATGATTCCTGATGTCAAACCTTATCCATGTCAGCACACTAGCATCTTAGCACCTGTGAAAATCGTCCCAATTGTCTTTTAATTCCTGCACCTACTCACTGATGGTTTATGTCACAAAGGAATACTTCAGGTAGCCGAGGCAGAATTGGTTTCCTTCTTCATTCTGTGCTTTTTGCCATGAGAAGTTTCTTTCTTTTCTCTGAGAACTGCCAGGTATTAAGAGTCTACTACCTCTCCTTCTTGTTCTTCAAATTCCCCTAGAAACTTGTTTGTTCTCTTCTGATTTCCTACTACTTCCAGTCTTCCAAGGTCTGCTGGGCCCCAGCTCTTTTTACTACTTCTGTTCCAAGTTCTCACTGCACCAGTCGACAAATTCCAGTGGCCCTGGCTGTCCTCACACACATTGTGCCACTTTCACGTGTTACTCATGCCATGAACCTGGCCCCCAAGCCCTCAGCTTGCCAAGGCTCTTTTCCCTTCCCAATCTGTTGCTGGAATCTACACTCAGTGGCAAGCATCCTTAAGATTTTCTCCCTTAGAAACGACCTCAGTTAGCAGCTTAGGAGTCAGCTACTTGGATGCTAATAAACTCCATATCTCCACCTTATGACTCCATACACTCAACATCGCCTTCAGCTTCTTTGGTGACTCCAAAGGAGTATTTAGAAGATTCTTTAAATACTGAAGGAAGGATGGTACTAACATTTATTGCCTACTATTATTCCAGGCCTTGTAGAAGCTTCATGATATTTAATTAACAATTTGTATATTAGCTTAACAAATATTTATCACCTACAACAACCAGCATCTATTATTCCATTTCAAGCACTGGACTGTAGCACTTTATCATTTATTTTCTTGTTTTACCTTCAGGTACCCCTAAAGGGTAGACACTCTTAATATCTCCACTTTACAGAGAGGAAGGGAGGCCTGGAGAAGGGGAGTCACTTTTCCAAGGTTATCCAAGTGGAGGAATTAAGTGAAGGGAGCCTAACTCCAAAAACCATGCTTTGAGGTAACAACCATGAATAGTCATTGTTCCTGTTCTCCTGGATTTTAAGCTTTAGCTGAAGGAGCGCACATTAAATAAATAGTTATAGAATTATTTAATTACATCTGTGGTAAGAGGTCTAAAGACCAAGAGTAGGTTTCCATTACAGTGTAGAATATGAGAACCTGACCTGGTCTAGGAATTTAGGAACATCTTTCTTCCTCAGGTGGTAACATTTACAGTGAAACCTAAAGGATAAGGGTGGTAGGATTGGAATTGTAATGAGATCTTTTCCACAGAAGAAATAGCAGTGTGCATAGGCTGCAAAAGGTAAGGTGTCTGAAGCCACAAAGAATTCAGTGAAGATCAGTATTGGCTAAATGTTTGCAACAGAAGGAGAAAAAGTGGTATGAATTGAGACTGGAGAGATCGGTAGGGATTTTACCATTTGGGAGCATTTCGATGAAGACAAAGATTTTGGTCTATCTCAAATGCAATGAGAAACCATGAAAGGTATGAAGGAGGAAAGGGACATAGATTTACTTTTTAAAATTGGCACTATGAGAATAAATTAAAGGCAGTTGGAAGCAGATACAGTATGTCAATTAAAAGGACATTTTAATTGGCCAGTGACATTTTATTGTAATTCCTATCTTACAAAATGAAAAGAATATACAATTCGGAGAGGCTACATAACTAGCCTAAGTTGATATGGTTTGTGCCAAAGCCAGGATTTGAATCCAGTTCTGTCTGACACTGAAGGTAGTGTTACTTTCCTCTGCACCAATCTTCTACTTATGAGAATGACTTATGTTTCTCTACTCACACAATTTAACATAAAGCTAGAGCTTAGGAGACCTTCTTAAGAATACACACCTGGAAATTAACACACCAAAAATTTTAGCACATGTCTTTGAGGCCAGATCTAGTGCTTTGTCCACATTTTGCTGCCATTTGCCGTTAGCCAACAACATGTTTCAAAATGAACTCCCTTTATCCTGAAAACAGAAACAGTGAAGTCTCAAATGGCATTACTGTCATAAATATAAAATACAAAAATACCTGCCCAGTATACCTCATAGGATTGTTACAAGGTTGAGATAATATGCATTAACACATTTCATAAAGTGCCAAGTACCATGCAAAAGTAAGGCTTTACTGATGTTTGTTATAAAGGAAACCAGAATGCTATGGCAACTTGTCCAGTAGGAATGGGACCTTGACCTTGGATGTTGATATCAGTTAGTAAAAGATCTCACAGATTATGAAGTACCAGTGTTTTTCAAAGATTGTTGCACATCAGGAACGGGGCCAGGGAGAAGCAATTGATATCCCTGTTTCTACCATATCTTATTTATTACATGGTTATGCCTATTTGGAGTTCAATTGGATAACCTTCAATGTAAGTATTTGTTCTAGAGAAACCTGTGTGTCCCAGGGTGCTGCCTGATGTGCATTATCGGAAACTTCTATTTTAGGAGACAAAGGCATTTTTTTTAAACACACCTGAAGCTCTGAAGCTGGGAATATATCTTTGCAATTTAAATTCTCAAGGAGAATGAAACATGGGTACACAGACTGAAATCAATAGTCATCTTTCTTCCATTAGAGAACTTTTAGAGTCTTTTATAGGATTCCATTTCTTGTTATTAGCCCACTCCTAAAGTTACTTTTGGTCTGACTTGGTATTTGTCAAACTGCAGATCATGACCTGTTGGTAGCCTATGAAATCAATTTAATGGTTATAGGCAGTATTTTAAAAAATGAAATAGAAGAAAGAGAAAGTATCCAAGTGTGTTGTATATTGTACAGGTATTGCTTTAAGAAGCTTTTGTCCCAGCCATAAACACATGTACTTGTCTACTGGGTCACAATAGAAGATATTTTTCTTAAAGTAGGTCACTATCAAAAAAAAGTTTGAAACACACTGGTCTATTGAATTCAGAGAAAAAGCTAGTGTCTTTATGCTTTTATAAGCTGGACTTACTCAAGTCTTAGCTTGATTTCAGGATGAGGAGGTGCTACCCAGATTTGATACAGGTTGTACTTGCTTCAATTTAAGTTTTCCCTAAAAGGTTTCTAAAAGCTACATTGCATGGAGAAGGGGTGAATGTAGAACCTGCACTACCCAGCAGCTATTCATTAATAGAACCCTGAGCTAATGGCTCCTCTAAGAGGGTTGAGGGATTTTCAGAGCAATAGCTGAGAATAGGACTTCTTCCATAGCACATATGGGGGATGTACCACGTGCTGGGCTCTTGCTTTACATGTTTATCTATTTACTAAACACTTATATAGCACTCACAATGTGCCAAGCCCTGTTCTCAGTGCTTTACATGCATTCATTCATGTATCCAATGAGGCAGGTAATATTGGTAGTACTATTACAAAGAAGAAGAAGTTAAAACATAGAGTAGATGGAACAACAAAGAGAATGTTCTTCAACAATATGTTCTGCTGCTTTGGTGCTTCTCCATTGTTCCCATCACTAATAAGGATGTTTTACCATCAATTATAGTTCAACGTCCATCCCCAGGTCAAGGCTCTGAGACAGAGACAGAGACAGAGACAGAGGAAGAAAGCATGTGTCCAACACATACGCATTCATGGGTGGGAGTGGTAGGAAAAGCTACCTGTAAGAATCCTGACAATACAGTCCTAGAAGAAAGCCAATTTGTAGTAGAATGACAAAAAGCAGTGACTTCCTACACTTACCCTGGTACTCTGTACTCCTTTCGTATATTCCAGTCATAACAATAACAATAAAACAGTGGGTCATAATCTCTCATTTACATACATGAGTATCAGGGTAAGATTGGAAAGAAATCCTCTGCCATGGGACAAATGTTTGAAATAAGTGGGTTTATGGAGAGTGGAAAGGAAAATGAAAAGGCGATTTGGAGAGAGAGGGCTCACTTGGTTTACTAGATTTTTTTCTTTTTTTTTTTTTTGAGATAGCGTTTTACTCTGTCACCAAGGCAGTGTAGTGGTGTTATCTCGGCTCACGGCAACCTCTGCCTCCCAGGTTCGAGCGATCCTCCTGCCTCAGCCTCCTGAGTAGCTGGTACTACAGGCGCGTGCCACCACACCCGGCTAATTTTTGTATTTTTAGTAGAGATGGAGCTTCACCATGTTGGCCAGGCTGGTCTTGAACTCCTGACCTCAGGTGATCCACTCCCTCGGTCTCCCAAGATGCTAGGATTACAGGCATGAGCCACTGTGCCTGGCCTGCTTACTAGATTTTTATGAGGCCACGTCACAAGGAAGGAGGAAAAACAAAGCTTTATGATTTGGGCACAAAGGGCTCCCAAGGTTTGTGACGACATTTAAGTATGTTCTACAATCAGAAAACAAAGAAGACAAAAGATAAAAGCACCATAGGTCTAAGAGGAGAAAGAAATTTGGGGAAAAGAGTGACAATTAGGTTGACTGGTGTTTATAAGAGGGATATTATCTATTTATTTTTTGCATGTGAAAGTGTTACATAGTGTCTTTCAGAAAAGGCACCAATGTACCTAGGCATCATTTGCAAATACATTTCAAGAGAAGAAGAAAAACCTCAGCTGCAAAAGGATTGAAATTTTTCCTTGGGTTGGAGTTAATGATAGTGATATTTTGATCCTATGGAGAAACAAAATATAACAGAATACCCAGAGCCCCCAAATTCCAGTAAATAAGTTAGTAAAAGTTGGTCATTGTTTCCACATGTTCTTTCCTGCCTATCATGGAATTTTAAAAGATGACAGGTTAGACCTCAATCCTGTGTATGAGAAGGGCTATGAGGAGCTGAGTTTCTGTGATAACTTATCACTCCTGCATAGTATGATCAACTGACTGTATTTTAAGAAAACTTTCTAAGTAACCCTGGCTGGCAGTGATTTATTCTTTTTCCGACTCCCTTTATATTTGATTGTTTCACTTATGATTTTTTTTACTCACTATTTAAGTTTGTTTTCATTTTTTATCATCCTTATTAAGGGGAAAGCTCCTTGAAGGTGGGGACTATATTATTTGCTTTGCAATATCTGCAGCGGAGAATTAGGTCCTATACATATTAAACCTTCAATAAATGTTTATTGATTGGCTAAAATGCAAAACTTCACAAAGTTTCAGACAAGAAGACTGTGTACCCCTGGAGCCACCACTTCCATTGCTTTCTGGGATTTTATATTACTTTTAAAACTTTCTGAGAATTTATTTGAATTTTATCTCAGTCTTTGGGGATATTGGTAGGAAACTACCTCCGTACAACTCCAATCAAGAGCTACCATGGATAATTTAAACACATATGGAAAAGAGTTATCCCAAACACATAATTCACTCTAATATGGAACCATCCTTTATGCTCCAAATACAGGTGGAGGTGATGGACCTCTCAAAGGCAGTCTGCCTGTTTCTTTGCAAGTGCCACACACAACTTTCCTGGCATTCAGGCCAACCTCTCACGGGTGTGATTACCAGAGGCTACCAGGTCCACAGGTTGCCGTACTCCTAGGCACGGTAGGAAACAAAGGTTGTCTACTCAGCTCCTATGCTTAAGTAATGAATAAAGACATAGATCCAATGGTCCTAAGAGGTGTGACATTTCCACACAAGTCACCCATCTGTATTTAAGACAGTGCTGGCTGAAGGCGAACATCAGTATAGATTGTGCAAACTACTTTGTTACGTACAGGTAACAAGGTAAATTAGGAAATAGTGCAGAGAAATGTCATCCGTTCCCCATTTAGTACTTCTTCATACATCATGTTCTAGTATGAAATGTCAGCTTTAGCTTCCACAGGTTTTCTGTGTGTGGATAATTTATGAAGTTATCCACTTTATAAAGAAGGAGTGGGTTCTGGAGCCCCATCCTGGTTTTGTGGCTAAAATCACCAGAATAATGACATTAATAGAGTGATGGGGAGGAAAGGAAGAGGGTGAAGGGAAAGAAGAGCTCAAAACTGCATGTACAATTACCTCTTCTACACATGCAATCTTCATGTGGCTTGCAAGGATCTTTAAGAATATCCTACATCCATTCCTTCTCAGGCAGTGTGGATCAGCTTCTAGTTCTGCCAGTTTTCTTCCTTTGGATTTTGTTGAGAACAACCTGAGACCTAGTGTGCCGGATGCCAGACCTGTGCTTTCCTCACCAAGTGCAGGGGTTAACAAAGTTCTCTGTGACTTCATGAACCTTAAAGCTATCCTTCTGCCCCTTCTAGCCCTGAGTTTTTTACTGTGTGGCTCACTTGCCTATTAATCTTTTGCATAGTTCTTGATACAAGGTTAGTTCACTTGTTCCTTTATTCATTCAACAATTGTTTTTATTGAGCATCTATTTTGTAAGCATCACTGTACTAGGTGCTGGTGACTCAAAAGTAAACAAAATACATTTTCTACTCTCAAGATGCCCCCAGGAAGACAAAGATGTAAGTAAATAATTTAAGCATTATCTTAGTAGGTTGATATGGGAATGCATAGAAGAGGCATTTAACTTTTAGTCTGGGGAGGAGGTAGTCAGGGAAGGATTCTAGGAGAAGTGATGCTTGGGCAGTGGAAGATGATTAAGAGTAAGCTTGGGGATTGGTAAGAAGAAGCAAAAGGAAGAGGAGGTAGGAGGGAATACCCAAAAGCTTCTGCAAAAGCTTAGAATGGAAGAAAAACACAGGCAATCTGGGGAATTGCAAGTAGTTGAATATGGCGGGAGCATCATATGTAAGATAGGAGAACTAGACATAAACTAGTAATGAAGAGCATTTGAAGTCGTATCAAGGAGCTTGGACTTTATCCTGAGGGCCATAGGGAACCACTAAAGGGTTTTAAGTGGGAGACTGATGAATCTGATTTGCATTTTATAAGAATCTCTCCAATTGTAGCGTGGGGAGCAGATTGGAACCAGACAAGAGACTGGCTAGATGGCCATCACAGTAATCCAGAGGAGAATGTCGAGGGCCTGGCCCAAGAGGGTATTGAGGGATGGCAAAAAATGGTGAGATGCACCAGGATCTCTGGTGCTGATTGGATGTGCAATGCAAGGCAGAGCAGCCAAGGACGACCCCTGGGTTCTGATGAGGCCTCCTGCCAGCTCCCTTGTATGCTGAGAGACTGAGACATGTAACTATCAGGTAAAATTCTATCTTTCCTTTTCCTCTCATTACTGTATTAATTTTAAATTTTTTGTTTCAATGAAAACAAAGCAGTTCTTCAGACTGGTTAAACCCTTGGCTGTGGTATTCTTTCTAACTTTGGAAACTAATAATCCCACAAAAAGATGAGAAAGACCAGGAGAAAAGTTTGAAAAGAATACTATTAATTTTTCTGGGGGAGGGGGGAAACGTATGCCATATGCAGAAAGTTTCCAATTAGGTTAATGTACCTTAAACTGTATTAGTAATTAAGTGCTTTGGGTATTAAAATACCTAATCTAGCTTCAGGCTGTTTTTAATAAATCCTTTGACATTTTCCTGAGGGGAGAGAGAGAGCAGAGGAGGCCTCGCCTGGGATTATGGAGCTTTTGGCTCTGTTCCATAGCTTTTAGCAGCTTACTACATGACCTTGGTAGAGTTGCTTCAGGTCCCTAGCCTTTAGTTGCCCTATCTGTGAAATGGAAAAAATAAGAAGATGGCAACATGACTGATGATAAAAATAAGTCCTCCTATACAGGGCTTAGAACTCAGTAAAGGAGTTGGTTTTTAGTGTTTTCTGTTTTTTTAGAATTCTACTTAGAGACATTAGCCTGCAAGTTAACAGAATACCTGCTGTTTCTGGCACACACACACACACACACACAGAGTTACATGACTATATACATAGGCTTATTTATTTATTCATTGTAACATAGGCAATCCAGGACATTCATACAAGATGCATGGAGCTCTGGCAACTTCACCAAGTTATCAAGAACCCAAGATCCTTCTCTAGTTTCACTCTAATATCCTTAGCTTTTGCTTATTGCCAGATAGTAGCTGTACCTTCAAGCATCATATACACTGGGCAGGAAGAAAGTAAGGTAGGTTGGTGCCAACCTCATGTCTCCCATTTGTCAGAAAAAAAAGCCACTTTCCCAGAAGCAGTACCATGTCTGCATGAGACCCTTATGGACAGAACTACACCCCACTGGTAGAGCCAAAGAAGGCTGGGAATGCGAGTAGGAAAACATTGTGGAACTTGTCCTGTTTCCACGGTGAAAGGGGCAAGAAAGAAAGGGGCTGGGGAGGGTGCCAAGTGAGAAAATCAACAGCAGCTGTCACACCTGCTAAACAGAGCACCATCCAGAAGTGGGAGAGTGAATCATTTTTCTAGAAGCAAAGCATTGAAGGTTAGAATGGAGCTACAATTTTGGAAGGACAGCCTTCACTTGGGAGTTTGCTGGATTTTGGTGGAAGCTTTGGGTAATTATTCTGATTCAAATTTGTGAAAATTTGGACCATGCCAAAAGATGAGTTAGAAGGAAATTTGATTTCTTTATCTAGAAGATAGACCTGACTTTGATTAAAAAGTCCATGTTAGGCCAGTCCCTGGCTCACACCTATAATCCTAGCACTTTGGGAGGCCAAGAGGGGTGGATCACGAGGTCGGGAGATCAAGACCAGACTGGCTAACATCGTGAAATCTCGTCTCTACTAAACATACAAAAAATTAGCCAGGCATGGTGGCACGCACCTGTAGTCCCAGCTACTCGGGAGGCTGAGGCAGGAGAATCGCTTGAACCCGGGAGGCAGAGGTTGCAGTGAGCCGAGATGGCAACACTGTACTCCAGCCTGAGCCACAGAGCGAGACTCTGTCTCAAAAAAAAAAAAAAAAAAAAAAGAAAGAAAAGAAAAAGAAAATAGCCCATGCTTGAAGGGGCAGGAGAGAGAGATATTATCTACAAAAATGGAAGAAGAGGCAATTCTTAAAGAAGCCTAGTTTATCCGTGTCCCTTCAGACTTAGTTATTGTGGGATATAAAGCAAAGATGCTAAGCCAGGAAAGAAAAATCAAATGACATATTTGTGTGGTACCCTTGAAATAATTACTGACACAGCACTTTGGGAAACAGGAATACAAAGTCAATACAATAGAATGTGCTCCCAATTCCCATACTGGGTGGTCCCTCAAAGGTACCTTGCTCTTCTACAGTTTCCCTGGTCTACAACTTCCCTCTGCTTAAGATGAAACAGTAGGGAGTGTGCCTGTGTGTTTTCTCCATCAAATTTGAATAAGGTCTCAATTTTCCTTTTCAGATTATCATTTAACAAGGTTTATTGTTCATGCTTATGTGCCTCAGGCAGCCTATTAGGACACTAGGGAAAACTGCCCATTTATTATTTTTGTTTAAGCCTGAAAACAAAACATGTAGAATTGTAGTTTCTATTCTTGGAGGAGGAATGAATGGCTCACAAGTCTGACCACCCACCCGCCTCATCCCTTAGACTCTGATCCCCCTTACTCAGGAGTTTACACTGGGTTGCACTGAGAAGGCTCTCAAACTCCAGGCTACCTTTCCTTTGAGCCTGGACCATTATGTAAGCCTCTGTAGTCACTAGGACTCAAAGAAAAAAAATCTGTTTTAAAAAGTCAGCTTCCTTAGTAAGATTGTCACTTCCCCTTTTCTCAGATGAATTGTTTTCCCAGAGAGAGGAGTGTGTGTGTTTTCAAATGTTCCAATCTGACTCAGGATGCCAGCTAGATTCAGCAGAGAAGGGGTGGAGCATGTAACTCTCACACAGGAGAGTAAGGCAGGGGCACACCGGCAGAGCTCAGTGAGGAGAAGCAGACTCCTTAGCTGGTGTAAGTGAACTGGCAACTCAATTTCAAGGACACAGGAGAATTGCCAGGGAGGCTCCAACTACAGAGTGAAGTCTTGTCTGTGTATTTTTGCATGCATCTGTGCCACTACTAATCTGTCTGCTTGCAGTGCAATAGCCTAGTTCCTCTATTAGATTGAGTGCATCCAGGAGAAGAGAAGCAAACTCACACACTATTAGGACATATTTGTGAACAATAGAATAAGTAAAATTAAGGTTAATAAGCTCTGAATATATTTCCACATCACACTGCTAGCACATGCTCCAGTGACTCAAACCTATATATCTCATACTCTGAAAATCCATCAGAGAGACACCAGGATGCCCCCTCACAAAGTTCACATATCAACTGTCCAGAAGCTTCATCAACTCATGGCAACACTTTAGAAGTCCATAGCATCACGGTTGTCAAAATCTGTTTAAGGGGAAAAGTTTTGGTTTTATCCTTCTTCAGTTCCTCCCAGAGATGAATCTCCAGAAGAAAGGGTAGAGCAGAAAATTTAAAGAGATTCTAATTGTGGATTAAAAAAATAGCATTGCATACTCATCACCCTGCCCCTCGTGACTTCTCAGATCAGAGTTGAGGAGGGAGGATGAACTGGATGCATGATTCAGAGTAGTTGGGAGAGAGTGAGGGTTTCTTTTTCTTCTTCTTCTTCTTTTTTTTTTTTGAGATGGAGTTTTGTTCTTGTTGCCCAGGCTGGAGTGCAATGGCACAATCCGAGCTCATTGTAACCTCTGTCTCCCAGGTTCAAGCAATTCTCCTGCCTCAGCTTCCTGAGTAGCTGGATTAGAGGTGTCCGCCACCACACCCAGCTAACTTTCTGTATTTTTAGTAGAGACGGGGTTTCACCAGGTTGGTCAGACCGGTCTCAAACTCCTGACCTCAGGTGGTTCGCCCACCTCAGCCTCCCAAAGTGCTTGGATTACAGGCGTGAGCCACTGCTCCTGGCCAGATTTCTTATGAAATGAGTCGGTACATTTAACTTTCAGTCCTATTTAAACGTGTTCATGTGGTTATAGTAACATACCTTGATCTCCTCAGAAAACATCATGGTCTGTGGGTCTCAGCTGCAGCAATTTTGAAAATTGTCTCAGGCTTGGGAAACAGCCTTTCTGGATTTATGGTTGGGGTAAATTGGCATCCTGCCCTGTCGTGAATTTTAAAAGAATGTTCTCTTTCTAGGATTTTTCCAATTTTCCTCAAATATGATAATGTTGTTTGAGGGATTCCTGACTTATAACCAAACCGTATGTCCTCTAATATAGTTACAACCTAAGTTAAATGAATATTTATTAGCCTGATATACACCCATTTAAATTTGGGAAAACTGAGGACTGATATAAAAATTACTATTCAAGTCATTGGCCAGAGTTAAAAAGGGGAGCTCACGGTTGTATTTTACACATTTTATCATAGTTGTTTGGTCCTTCTTGAATGAGAAACACCTTTCAGGAAGATGCAATTTACTATTTATGTCTTCTTGCTGAACTATACCTTGACCACACCGACTACTGAGTGGCCGTGGTTCCTCTCAGTTGTCTCTGCATTTTTGGGCCCCATGAGAGCTTGCTGATTTCTGATTTCGCTGCTATCTGCATGCCTAGATGGGCTATTCACCCAGTCTCTGGGGTTTGAGGCAGTAGGCATTAGCTTTGAGGTGAAGAGTTGTGAGGATAAACTTCCTTTAGGGAAGGACATGAAAATCATATTTAGGGGCAGTTCACAGGTTTTTTTGGTTTTGTTTTGTTTTGTTTTGGTAGTCATAGCTCCCCCTGCTGCCCAGTTAGGGGCAAGAGAGGCCAAAGGAACTGAAATGAGACAAAGTATAACCAACTTTTATGGAGTCAAGTCAGCTCCAGGAGCCAGCAACTGAAGACAACTCACCTTAGCTCTAGAGCCTAGGACCCTAAACATGCCCAGGAGAAGAGATGGCAAATGTGAGAAAAGGCAATGAATGATTTAGGAAGGCAGTGTTAGGTTTTTGAGGATAGGGGAGTACAAAAAAGGGTGATTGACATTTTTAAATGGCACTACCAAACTGTTGGTTAAAATCAAATATACAAACAAGAAAATTTTGAATTCACACACAAAGGTAACTAACCAGCAGATTCTCCACTCCTCCATCATCCTTCTTATCCTAGAATATCTAAGCTCTATCAGCTCTTACTGGGGGCAAGTTACAGAATCTCTGCCTCAGTTTCCTGGTCTGTAAATGAGATTTATCATAATGATTCAATGACAAAAAGGTATATATTTCTCACAAAGCCATGTATTTGTATAGAAGAAGCCAACACATGTTGACTGCTTTATTTTTTTCTCCTTGTGTTATTTTTATTTAAGCTGTTGGTCCTCAAACATGGTTGTACACTGGAATCACATGGAGAATCTTTTAAAAATACTCATTCCTGGGTTCCATTCCTAAGGATTCTGATTTAATTGATATATGGGGTGTGGTCTGGGTATGGAGAGTTTTCAAATCTCCCAAGGAATTATAATATGTAGCAAAGTTCAAGGGCCATTGCTCTAGGGCTCCTCCTCATCCTTCTTCAGAGACTAGTGTTTCACAATGGGTTGAGGTGCGCCAGGCGGAGTGAAGGGACCTTTTGCAGTGTCAGATTTGTGGAGGGACACAAGGAAACACTAACTTTTTACTGAAATGTGGTCTTGGACCCAGCAGCATCTGAATCACTGGTGAGTAATTTAATTTTAGACTCTCAGATCCCACTCCAGACCTGCTGGATCATAGTCTTCATTTCAACAAGGTCCCTAAGGGGTCTGCACACAGATTCAGGTTTGGGAAGTCCTGCTGTAGCTCACACGTTCTCTCTCTCTCTCTCTCTCTCTCTCTCTCTCCCCCCTTTCTTGCTTTGGCTTCTTTATTCACCGTGGAGAATGGTGTTGAGTATTTCTGACAAGGAAATATCCTTGCAAAAAGGCTCTGGGTCTTTATTTCAATAATCTCTTCAGATTCAAATCTCCTTAGAGTTAATTTTTTTTTTTAGCTGCCAAACATAGTTTGAGTTTCTAATACCTGTCTCAACTTACAAGCACCCACTTCAAGTCTGCTGATAGATGTACACTGGGCCTCTTATGTAGCTTCTAAAAATATTCTTTCTAGGGCCAGTGCAAATGCCTTGATGGGGCCAGCTTTGGCCTATTGTTGAGACAGGGTCGACATTTGACAGAGGATCTTTGGTACATCACAGCGGTGAGACCAAATTTAGAGAATGATTATCATTTACTAAAGATTCAGAAAGGGAATAAAATCTTCCATCAGAACCTACTTATTAAGGTTACCTTAACAGTAAACCATAAAATGAATGGAATGTTAGCCCTGTGGACTGGTTCCTAAAAGAGACAACGCAAATATTTTAAACTAAAATGTAAGGAGATGGGACGGGGCTTTGGAAGAGTGGGAGTGGGGTAGAGTGATTTAGTAAAGAGAATAAATCTCAACAAGAATTTTCTTTCTATGACATTAGCATAATTCTGTGACATTAGTACTTCATCCTCACTCTCTCTCTCACCCATCTCATTTCAAAAAGAAAAATATTTAAACATGAGTTTTAAAAGATTCATTTTGAGATGGAAATAATACAAGAATAACTATTGCTGTCTTCACTTTTTTCTCTCTTATTTTCTTTCTGGAGACATGATGTCCCATTTATGATGCTTTTATGTCTATAAACGATTTGGGGAAAGCACTGAAACCAAATCTGTAAACGTGCAAGGCTCCTGCATTGGTGGGGAGGGGATAGGGTGAGGGGGAGACACAAATTGCAAAGAGCAGAATAATCAGATACAGAGGGACTTTGATCTTCTGGAGACCTAAGCTAATAGATGTTAAGTGCAGTTCAGTGGAAGTAATAACCCATGAAGAAAACAAAATCTGCAAAATGATAAAATGCTGCAGTCTACTGATCAAGGAAGACATTGGAAAATTACTATGAAAGCATCCTTAGCCCAGCAGATCCAAGGTGAAAAAAGGGCTGCGTCTGCCAACCAGCAGCCAGACATTCCAGGCAGACTTAACCGTCTCCCATTTTGTGGCTAGATTAACACTCTGTGTAACCTGCATGCTTTCTCACTGAAAAGGCATGAACTGGCACCACTGCAGCCCTGGGCTTCATCTCTCCCAGTGACGCCATAGTGAATCACCGTGAGGCTGGCCACGGACTCGGTGGGGGCATTCCAGGGGCCGTTATTACTGTTAATCAATTAGGAAGAGTTAAGAATTTCTGAATATATGCCAAATGAAGTGCTGGTCATTTTTTTGACATCAGTAGGACATACTTGAGATAAATTTGACATCTGTTAATAAATTAGTATTTCACCAAGCAAACTATGTAGAAAAAATATTGGAAATTTACGGACATTGAAATGCACTTTAAAAATCCAGAAACTTTATAAAGGAGAACTCCTTAATACTAGTTTATTTAAGTTATATTTTATTATGAGTGTTTATTTATTGAGCAATGACTATATTACGTATGTTGTATAAGATAGGGCAGAATTAATTTAACTGTATAAAACAAACTAAATTTGCATTATCCAAAGAAAATCTACAACTTGAAGTAATTAGATACTTTTGTTGGAGACAGATTCTTTATTGTGAAAATAATTAAACAAACAAACACCATCAGAGAATGTGAGCTAACAGTCAGGAAACTGGGAGAAATGGCGAATGCATTTTAAAAGTCCCACCTTCCCACATTTCATGTAATGGCTAATTAAACATATGGAATACATTATCTGAACCACAAATTAATGTGTTTGGATAGGGTAGGAGCAAACAAATGAAAATAAAGGAAAGCTATGCAATTGGAATCCAGGCATGATGTGGACAAGCTCTGCTGGGCACCAGCATTTGGTTCATGTTTGAAAAAATTACATTAGAACACTTAAAAGCAACATCTTGCTTAGAGGATTCTCCTTTTCAACAGAAAAATTGAAACTGGCAAAGCTTAGATAACAATATATGCTAGTATTATTGATGGCCAAAAATAAGAGGGAAGGAAATTACACCACTGATTTATTCCAATGCATTTAAATTTTCTGGACAGTTTCCACATGCTAAAAAGGACATTGGTGAGCATCTACAGGTATCTTATTAAATTGTGCTGCCTCTCAATATAGTTATTTACAGAAAGACTGGCCTTTAAAAATGTTTTACCTATGGGGAAAATTGAGACTGGACCTACATGATGCCAATGGGACTTAATAGAAAATTAAAACTCAGGGCCTCAATTGTTGGAAAAGGTATTTTATATCATACCTGCATGTATTTTTGAAACAAGTTGCTTCCTTGTCTTAGAGTCCTGTGGGTGCACGCTTGGCTCCCACTGTAGACTAATCAGGTGGTGAAAATGAGAACTCCCAGCTCTGAGTTACCCATCCATTACTCAGCCTGCTAGGCCATGCTGCCTCTCCCCAGCAACTCTCCCTATCTATCATATACATATATACAATTTAGACTAAGCATGCTGGGTGGATTAACTAATGATTGCAAACCACTTTGGAAATAGAGAATACCCTATGTGCACAGAATTAGTAATGATTAGATAATAGACTGTCCTAAATTTTACATTTAATTCCAACAAACCTTTTCTTGATGAAAGTTTTGCTATTAAACAAAAGACTTTTTTTTTATACTAGAGGTTTTCACGGTATTTTCATTTGAGTTGAATTTCTGTTCTTCAGACCCATATTTCTGCCAATTTCTATCTCTTGTGCTTTCTCTGGCACAACTGAAAGAACAAAGTTAATAACAGAGAAAGGACAAGCTTTAAAAAGTGCTGCATTTATCGTCGGTTGTAATTCTGCTATTAAATGGTCTTGGCATTTGGGAAATTCTTCTCAATCTTGCTTTTTTTCTTAGAGGTAAAAAAGGGAAAACATGGAATTTATACTAAAAATAATTCTCTATCTTCTGCGTTCTCAGTCTTTACCTCTTTGCATTCAGTGTGTGACCTCCTACCTCTATAAGATAGTGTGCAAGATGAGCACCAAGCCTTTGCTTCCCCTTAACTTTTCTAGAAGTAACACACATTCACGTCCTCACACACACACACATACACTCACAATTTGTGTAGAATTATTTTTCACTCTGATTTCTGCCTGTGGAACAGATTGAAGATTTTACCATCCAAAACCCACAAAGAGAAAACTCCTACTGTGGTCTTCAGAATTTCCATTCAGCTGATTTGCCTGCCAAGTCCAGTGACCAGTACCGCCGCTCCTGATGGTGGGGAGC
The DNA here is from genome assembly GCF_008728515.1 of Papio anubis. Classification (NCBI taxonomy): domain Eukaryota; kingdom Metazoa; phylum Chordata; class Mammalia; order Primates; family Cercopithecidae; genus Papio; species Papio anubis. The sequence goes on from NC_044976.1 coordinate 86,257,625, forward strand.
ATATGGTACTGCTGTGAATAGTTTTGCTCTCACTGCTGTGAAATCCCACGCCTTCCTACAGAATGTGTTTGGAGGAGCAAATGGTAAGTGTCGCTATTCAGCATAGCTCTGTCTCTGCCTATGGAACCCAGTCTTTTAAACAACAAAATGAAGATAACTGCAAGTCTTCACAGGCCCTGGTTTAGTGTTAGGCTTCAGGGTTAATGGTCACCTGTTAACTGTTTCTTCTTCCCAGGAGAGAGGATTATCTTTTACACATCCTGGATTTACCAGGATCCATAATGGTAAACCAACCATCCATCATTTTTGTTTGTTTGTTTCAATCCTCCTCTTCCTCTTTCTTCTCCTCCTTCTAAAAAAAAAGTCATCTTAAAGTGGGACACAATTTCTAAGTTAAATTGGGGCTCTGAAAAGAGCACTAGACTTGGAGTTAGGAAGTCTGGAATATCAAACACTAACTAGCCTTGTAACCTTGGGCAAATTTATTCTGTGCCTCTTCTGTGAAACAGATGGTGCAGACCCTGAACGTCCCTTCCAGTTCCAAGATTATATGTGTTTGTGTAGTCCAACTCCACCCCACTCCCAACCTCATCTCCCAGAAAGTCTTTCTCTACCATTCAAAATAAATTGTTGTTTTTCATTTTATAATGCAGCTTTCAAGAACTTATGGGGTGGCTCGCTTCTGGGTTTGTTCATCTCCACTGTCAAGTGGTTCTTCTGTATGTTTAGCAAAACTCTCTCCTACTGCAGTATAAGGCTGTTTTTTTCCTCTTCTGGTTTTTGTGAAAGTAGAGAACAATCCTTTGGAATTTGCTTATAGTAATAGTTTTTCTTGTTTGTACTGTTACTTCAGGTGCTCTTTTATGTTGTGGCCCTTAGACGTGTCTTCTAATATTCTCATTGTCCCTTCTCCCCTGTTTTGCCAGTGCATACATGTGCTGGGGGAGAGACTGGGGTGGGGCCATTTGGGGGCCTAAGTTTGATGTAGTGTGTGCCACATTGGCTGGTGTGCAGTTGAAGGGAGGAGGGAGCAGGCGTTCTGCTGCTGCTAAAGAGGGCTGTGGAAACTTAAGTCATAGACATGCTTCAGTGAGAGGATGAGGATTTGCCCAGATGGGAAGCTTCAAGTACAGAGGCACTTGTACATCTACTTATCTTGAGTCTCAATGATGCTGTTTATGAGTGAGCTATTCAAATGGAGGAAGAAACCCACCGAGAAGGAGAAATAACAGGTCGGAGTGATTATGTGCAGAAGGAGAGGCTCTAGTAGGAGTCCAGTGGGAAAGCAAGAAGGGAATAAAATTAAGAATGATTAATGGCAGATCTCTGATGCTTTCACTGGATCCAAAGGAACAGGGAAATACTGAGTAAGAAACACTTGATATACGAAAAGAGCATGAGTGTGAAGGAAAATACATCATTCTACAGATGTTGACTGACTCTGAGGATGGGAGAGAGTCCCTCAAGATTGAATTGGGGTAGAAGCTGACCCTCCCACTTGCCCAGAGATCCCCTACCTGGTATGGCATCTTTTCCTGGTCTTTCTGGGAAATTCCCTTCATCTGTGTTTTAGCGGGGTCTGATAGAATAACTGTGTCCATCAGATGGAGGTGAATCCACAAAAACAGGCTTCAGCTTTTAGGAAGATTTAATTTAGGGACACACAGGTACCTCTTCTCCTAAATGTGCCCTTAATAGTGCTATAAAGGATGTGCAGATATGCAGTGTATGTGCAGCTTCTATGTGTGTGTGCATGTGTTGTTCAGTGCCTAAGATTAAGAAAATAGATTTTGTGAAACCCCGTCTCTACTAAAAGTACAAAAGATTAGCTGGGCGTGGTGGCACACGCCTGTTGTCCCAGCTACTCAGGAGGCTGAGGCAGGAGAATGGCTTGAACCCGGAAGGTGGAGATTGCAGTGAGCCGAGATCACACCACTGCACTCCAGCCTAGGTGATAGAGTGAGACTCTGTGTCAAAAAGAAAAAAAAAAAAGAAAAGAAAAGGAAAAAAGAAAATAGATTTTTAGTTGCACGGGACCTAATGTTACTCTCCCTCTGATCCACTCCCCACCACATCCCACCTCTTCTACCTCAAGTTTAGAATTGCTAGAATGCTTAAGGCTACCCATAATAGGTTCATAATAATCTATTGAGAGGTTCTTCATATGTGCCCACATCATGCTGAGCTCATTACATGCATTTCCATATCGAATCCTCCCAGCAATATATGAGATATTCACAAACATTTATACAGTGCTTATTAAATAGCAGACAATATTCTGTTTTGTATATATGTATATAAATTTAATTAAGTACTATTATTATAGTTTTTTATACATAAGGAAACTGAGGCACAAAGATATTAGTAAGCCTTCCATAGTTAAAGAGCTAGTGAATGACAGGGTAAGGATTCAAAACCCATGTCTGATTTATCTCATTGGATTGCAAGTGCCATGAAAGTAACAATTACGTATGGTTTTGCAAACCATCATACCCTCAATGCCTGGAACACAGTAAACACTCAAACATATTGTTTGAATGATTAAACACAGAGCTGAAAGCATTATCCTCCATGCAGTACCAAGTCTCTGAACAGGCTTTCTCCAAAATCAAGAGAAAGGTAACTAGATAAGCAACAGAAGTAGGGGAGACAGTGTAATTCAATTGTCACTCATTCAACAACTATTTCTTGAGCACCTGCTATGTACCAGACCCTGGCCTGGGTGGTGCTTTTTCTTTTTATCCCCAAAAAGGGAACACTAAACGATTTGCCCCAACACCCTCCATACCCAGCCAGGTTTGTCTCCAAATTTCTTCCACATCCTCCTCTGTCTCCCAGGGCTAATACAATGGGCCCAGCAACATGGAAAGGGCAGTTCTCGTTCCATGCAGGCAGTTCTAAGCCATGTTTTACTTGTTTTCCATCAGTCCTATGGCTTTAGGACCCACTGGGGATCATGGTTCAGTGCTGGGGAGAGCATGAAGGCTGCATGTAGCAGATCTCAGAGGGAGGGTCTGCAAATTGGAGACATTTTATTGTTTTCTTCTTTTTTACTCTGAAAACTTTCCAAAAGGAGAGATCTATTTAAATGGTTTACAAAATCCATCTTAAGGTCAGCTCTAATTCAGGTGGGGCCTGGCAGCTATATGATTTCAGGGTTGTTACACAGCTGCCAACGTGAGCTAGATGCCCACCTTGAGCAGCAGTGAGGCTCCGGCTGCCTGCACAACTTCTGCCGCCTCCAAGACCAAGGCCTCTATGAAATGTAGAATGTGATCAGGGTCAAAAAGAAAAACTGTCCTATATTTTGGTAGAAATAGATTGATGCAGGAATTCAGAACTTTATTTTTGGTAAATTTTAGAAAACAAAGACACCCACCGTGACACATAGTAGGCACACACATGACCTTCTATTTCTCTTCATTTCTACAATCAGGATATGATTTCAGCAATAGAAGACTTGATCACCACAGTACTTGGCACATAGTAAGTACTCAGTAAATGTATGACCAATGACAAAAAATATGTATAAAATAATGAGTAAATGAGGAATTGGGAGATCCAGGTTCTAGTCACTAGATTTTTTTTGTTAACTAATTAGTAAGATAAAAATATGAAAAATCGTGTCTCTGGGACTCTGTTGTCTCATCTACAAAATAAGGAGACTAGATGAGATTTAAAAATTTATTCTTGTTCTTAAATTTTACAGTTGAAATTCTGAATAGAGTCATCATTACATAATAGAAAGAACAGAAGCCAAAGCCCAGAGTCCCTGGATAGGATTTAACTCTAGACTCAGCCACTGATCAGTCATGAAAGCTTCAACATATTACTCGACATTGCTGAGCCTCCATTTCTTCATCTGCATAATTGAGATGTTGAAATATATTTTGTAGGATTGCAGAAAGATAATGAGGTAAAAATTCAATGCCTGGGATACAGAAGGCTTTAAATACATGATAATTAAAAAATAAAAACTCACTGAATTTAGATTCCATTCTTCTTTGTAGTAAAATGCCACAGCCATTTAGGGTAGATTACCCTAAGAGCCCCTCTTCTTCCCCACTTGCTGCATCTATGCTGTTTGTCCTGTAATTCTGCAGTGCCCCATCCAGCCTGACTCTGGGTATGGCTAAATGACATACTTTATTCAGAACAATGTTAGCAAATGTGATGCAAACAGAGGTTTGAAAAATGATTGGGTGATTGGACTCAAACTTTGGTGACTCTTCCATCACTAAAATAAGAATATGTCTAACTAACTAACCCACAAGTCCCAAGAAGAGGATAAGAGATATATGGGATAGAGCCAACACTAGCCATGATCTGCCTAGGCCAGCCAAATCCCAGTTAAGTCAACCCTCAAAAGCAAAATAGATGAGCTGTTTGTTTTAAGCCACTGAATTTTGGAGCAGGTTGTTATGCAGCAGCTTTATGGCAATAGCTAACTGATACACCATTGATTCATTACAGAAGATAGGAGTTGTAGATAGTTTTATTTTAAAACTATAGTTAATTAATGAAATTTGAACATATATTTGCTTTCCCACATTTGTTGAACTTTCAGATACACTTTTGCATAAAATTTTGGTAGGAGAAGAGAGACAAAAATTTGCTAAATTATCTTTTTGGTTCAAATGACATTTTTCATGATTTCTGAAACATTTTAAATTGCTAAATTATGAGCATTTGAAAACTTGCCATTAGGTCTGAGCATTCTAGCTTTAATTTTAGATTCAGGAATTTTTAGCAGGGACGGACTTAACATTTGCAGTCCCAAATCTGATTAGAGTATGTCTGTATTTTGCTTAATACCATTGTCCATTTGTGAAACCTAGTTATTCTAGGTATACAACAGTAACAGTTGTATTCAGATTAATGAGGTTTTTAAAATACAGTGTCCAAAGATGGTTACTAATGGAGTGACAGAACCCTCCGTTCACAAGGTTCACAAGAGCACATCTTTTAGAAAGAAAGGCTCTGGTAGAAACCAATCACCTCTGAACCAACACAATCACTTCTTAAATAGGTTAGTGTATTAATCTATGAATCAGAAGCCACATTCTTCTAGGCATTAGGACTGAAACTACTTGGTAAGCTTATTCAGAACAGGGAACAGAACAAATATGCACAACACTGGGCACATGATTGATTGATTGATTGATTGATTATCAGAAGATGAACATTTTGGTTGAAGAACCATGAGATAAAACCTGCTCCTCATTACTTAAGATCCAGACCAAATGCTACTCCACCAGGAAGAATATGTCTCCTGGGACCTGTCAGGCCCGCTCCCATGAATGACTCTGCCATGAGGCTGTAAGCTTCTTAAAGACATGAGACATATTATACTTATCTTACATTTCCTGCCTGTCAAGATACCCTACACATAATATACATATATACCTAATGTGGGCTTAATATAATTAAACAAATGAGTGATAATATTGTCCAACTCATAAATGAGGAATCTGAGAGTCAGAGAGATTAGCTAAATTTGGAAATCACACATCTGGACAAAGCTGAGAATTAGATTGGAACTCCGCCCTAGGTGAATCTGGAGTGTATTTTCACTATACTACACTTGAATCAGGATTCCTGTGGCAATAAACAAATTAACACATCCAAAGTACATAGCACAGTAGCAGATGCTGAGTAAATGTTGAAATAAATGTTGAAAAGGGTAAGATGTGACTTACCCCTTTCACATCTTACTTTGGTGCCAGGAATCCCACCATTGGAGATCTCTCTCTCTTCTCCTGAATGCCTTTTTTCTTAGAAGTCACTAATTTATTGTTGGTTGAGGGAGATGGAAAACAAGGTAAACATCCTAATAGAGTAATGGCTAATTTATGGTATTGACAATCAATTGGATTGTTATATGGACATTGTTATATAGACAATATCCAGTTTAAACTAACATAGAAATGCATTAAATGATGACATTTTATGTTTTCTTTGAAAGCAGCTTAGTTTTTTTTCATACATTAATCATATTTTCAGTATTATCACAATGCTTTCAAAACTAAAAAAAAATAGTGATTCGGAAAACACTAGATGGAAATGTTCATAGTATTTGTCTTTAGGTGATAAGAGCTGGGATGAGTTTTTACCATCTTTCTATTTTCCTATTTCAAACAATGAGTGAGTCTTACTTGGATACACTAAGAGGATTTCAAAATGGCTTTTACGTTGCGCTTTCTGTTCCCTACCTGTCTGTGGCAGATGGACCACTCTTACCATCTACTCCCCTTTATCAATACTTCCAGATTGTTTTCATGGTATTTATAGCCTTATACTGTACTTAGTTATTTCATAGTGACCTCCCCTTCCACCTGACTGTGAGTTTATTAAGAGCAGGGGTTGTCATATTCCTCTGTGTATCTCCAGCACCTGGGTAGCCCACAGGCCATAGTAGGCTCATAAATCTTTGTTAAATGAATGATATTCCTCATTACTTAATTAATAATTTGCCCCATGATTTCCAAGAAAAGGGAAAATAGGAAAATGCTTATATTTGTATGTGTGTATTACAGCAAATTCAGAGCTTGCAAATATTGTACTATATATCACATGTCTTACTTCAATTTTGCACATTTACAAATTAGAAAATAAAACTAAAAATGAGGTTGAGCTTTTTTTCCTCCCACATCGCCTTTTCTGAGTAATGATGAATAGTGCTCAACATGCATGTTCTTCTTATATGAAATCTGCAAATTCTCTGAATAAAGGCAAAATGTATGGAAATTATATTAAACCTAATTTAAATCTGTCTTCTTAAAATTAGGATGTATAATATTTAGTTTCATGAGCAGAACAAATAATACAATTAGTGTTTATTCTTTGACTACCCTTTTACTAAAAAGCTCAGTTAAAAAATGCACGCCACACCAAAACATGCTGCTTCCTCATCACTGTTCCAAGTTTTGTATGTTAAACAAAGACAGGCCAACCTTAAACCTTTTGATAAATATGATGCTTGTGGTAACTGCAGCATTCACTTCGTATCCCATTTCTCCAAGTTCCTGTCAGCCAGATGTCACTTGCAATGCAAACACTAGAAAAATATGAAATAATAATTTCATACATCATCTATGTGTGCATGAGCCGGTCAAACATTCAATACAAATTCAAACTGCTACTACACACAGAGCAAATATCATCCAAATAATATTTAAAATGATTGAAAGGCTTTTGATTTGGAAGTGTATTCTCTTAAGCTAAGTGGTCCCCAAGACCATCTAGAAAATTCAATTGTTTCATTTTTAAAATGTTTTCTGCCCAAAATTATATCAAACCCTAATGTCTCAATAGAAACACATGGGATTGGATTGCTGACTGGGCGCCTGATGTCAAAGAAAAAATCTAATTTCACAATGGCATTTCCTCATACTGTCTCACCAAAATACAAAATTGATAAAATTTTAATGGATAATTTTCAGAAGCAGAATGTTAACCACTGGGAAAATATGAAGGGAAACTTAGCATTGTAGTATAGGAGAAGCAAAGTGAAGGAAGAAATGGACTATAAATACAGATAAACAATGCTACATAAAAAATGTTCTTAAAAGCTTTTTCTTATCGAAAACAGAATTTCGACTTTAAAAAGGCCCTTGCTATAACAGCAAAATATATATATGCTTTTTTCTTTCTTTGTCCATTTCTGTGTTTCTTTTCCCCGATCTTTTCTATTTTGTAAAATGATATGGGGAAAGGGAATCACACCGTAAGCTATACCATTAGATATACATTTGCACAGTGTTGATTTCCATTTTTTATGCTAGCTACAAAAGTGGGCATGTATACCCCTGGCTTCAATTAAGAGATAAGAGAGAATGGTATTACATTCAGGCCTGCTTCTTTGCACTGAGGTTCTGCCTTTCCTCTTTCTCCTTGCTGTTTAGTGTGAATTTCCCTGCCTATCTGGAGGGAAGAAGGACCCACCCGCCCCCTTCATTTTAAGGAGAGAGCTCAGTGCTGTACAAGAGGAGCATTTCAGAGCAGACATTCGTGTGCACAGTGTGGCCTTCAGCATGTACCTTAACATCTTTGAATCTCAGTGTTCCCATCCGTGAGACAGAAATAATAATTCCTACCTGATTGTATTCTTGTGATGTTTGGGAATAATGCTCATGAAACACAGCTGATACAATGCGTGACACACATGAGCTACTCAAATATAACTTTATGATGAAACTATTTTATTTTTTGAGCTTCTCATACTTGCTGCCTTGGATTCTGCCTTCTTCTTAAGCTTTCCTGATCAATTTCATCACACAAGCTGGCAGCTATGAGCAGTGAGGGAAGGAAGAGGCAGTCTCCTCACTAGACAGCCAAGCCAAGGTCACCCTGGTCATCCATGAGGTCAGCCATGTGACAGCCAAACCACTGCAGGACCCTAAAAGTCACTAAGTGACCTGGAGCCACAGACTCAAGGTGCCGGGGACACTCCAGAAAGGCAGATGTTGATCTGCAGGAAGGGATCTTCTTCCTCAGAGACACTGAGGATGACCATCAATATCCCTCACTCAACACCCCTTCCTGCATAAGATGCTCTACAGGGGACCTCACCATTAGTTCAAGGTTTTAAAGCAGAATCAACTGTAACACCAATGTTGCTGTTTAAAAATGCGAGACCGAGTAACATGTTCAGTGTTTCTTCCCTCTGTTTTCCTTTTCTTCCTCTCTCAACCATTTACCCATTTCATTATATTTTTCTGTGAGGGCAGGCCCTGGTTCCTAAATAATCTTGGTAGCACATTCTTTCTTCTCTCCAGCCCCAATACAGGATTTTGGACCAGGTAGATCATTGATAAATAGTATTTAAAATTGAAATTAGCCCTTTTTCTTGAGGTGGTTTATTCAGCTAACTAAAAACTAATCCTCTGTATTAGCTAGGATGAGGGGAATTTCTGGTGGAGTTACTAATGTGTAGGATTTCGAATCAAACAGAACTAGACTGTTATCCCAACTCTGACATTAGTTAACATCTTGGGCAAATTTCTTAATGACTCTGAGTTTTCGTTTTCTCAATTATAAAATAGAAATAATAACTCCTATTTCTTAGAATTATTATAAGTAGAATAGAACAAGACACCCAGTTCAATATGAATTGCAGATAAATAATAATTTTTTTTTTTTTTTTTTTTGAGACAGAGTCTCGCTCTGTCGCCCAGGCTGGGGTGCAGTGGCCGGATCTCAGCTCACTGCAAGCTCTGCCTCCCGGGTTTATGCCATTCTTCTGCCTCAGCCTCCCAAGTAACTGGGACTACAGGCGCCCGCCACCTTGCCCGGCTAGTTTTTTGTATTTTTTTTAGTAGAGACGGGGTTTCACCGTATTAGCCAGGATGGTCTCGATCTCTTGACCTCGTGATCCGCCCATCTCAGTCTCCCAAAGTGCTGGGATTACAGGCTTGAGCCACCACACCCGGCCAATAATAATATTTTTGATATAAATATGTCCCCATTATTGTATGGAACATACTTAGACTAAAAAACTATTTATTGTTTATCTGAAGTTCACATGTAACTAGATACCCTATATTTTATTTACTGAGTATGGCAATCCTAATTGTAAAGACTAAATGAAAAAATATACTGTAAAGCTACCACCTTCATTCCCAGTAGGTAGTAGGATTCACTGAGTATTATTATTTCCTTCTTCCCTTGCTGAGTTGTTGTGAGATTAAATGCCTGTTACATAGTACTAATTCCATGAATTTTGGTTTGCCTTTCCTCTCAAGGTTCAGCCTCAGAAGAATCTGCTCTGTGCCTAATAGTGAAGAAAAAGCCTCAACCACTTGTGACATTTATCTCTAGGCTTTACTCCTCATCTCTCCTCCCCAGGGCCTGTTTGTAGCATGCAACAGAGACCGTGGAGTAGCCTATTTAAAAGGACAAAGTAGACAGAGCTGTTAATACAGGTCCCCCTCAACTTAAGGCAACTTTATCTTTGAAAATTTGAACTTACTCTGGAAGCAGATGGCCGAAGGAGTGATTATTCCCATGATTTTATAAAATGTTCCATTACAAAAATTCTTTAAATTGTGAGCTCTCTAAAGAGTTCCAAAGCAAAGTTTTAAAAAGGATTCGATTTACAAAAACATAGAGGAAGGATAACCTGTTCAGCAATAAATCTGTTACCTAAGGAGTATGATAAAGGCGTTGCTAACAGCTCTATAAAACTTGCTTCCAGAGGCACCACTCAGCCCCCAGGTCGGCTTTTCCGGACACTGTCATTCATCTGGCTAGAAAGGCTTTCAGCTGTGACTATTGCCAAATGCCCTCCTGGGGTGGTGGCCAGGCATGAACTTGGCTGCCCACAAAAGATACAGGAAAGGGTTTTAAGGACATGTTTTCTATTTTTTTTTTTTTTCTCACAAGTTAAGTGTTGTTGCTCTCTGAGAAGCCTGAGATAGTGCATAGGATATGATTCAACAGAAAGTCTTTGTATGAGAAAATGGCTCTTTCAAAGTGGTCTATCTGAGGATCAGCACATTTGGAGTCTGTCTGACCCACATTTCCAAAGCTACAGCTGGCTCTGCTGGACTGGGACATGTGACAAGCATCCTGGGAGAAGCTGCTCCAACGTTGGGAAGGGAACACTTCCAAGTCTGGAGAATAGTTAGGGCTAAAACCTATGAATATCTCCAGATTACACACTGGGTCTTTCCAGGGGAATGGAGGCTTTGGCTGACAGCAGAAAGCAGGTACTGTCCACTTCCTTCGGCTCACATTCTCATGTAAACAGGCCAGGCGGCCACATACTCTGCACCAGCTGCAGCTTCTGGGTGGTCCTGCTAGGAAGTTCCAAGTGGATTGCAGTGCAGTCATGTGGGCTGGTGGTCACACAGCTAGAATAAGCATCTGTGGGAGACAGCAAAGGCATGTAGGCTCTCCACTCTCCAGTCTCTGGTGGAAAATCAAAGTAAAATCTGACTTCCCCGAGAAGTCTGTTCTCCAAAATTAAAAAACAAAATGGAACAAGACAAAATCATAGAGTCAAAGAGTGGGTGGATTTTTCTGGCAGGCAATTCCTGATGTAAAGATTATTCAGTTCTGCTTCCCCATTCCTCTTGGAAATATGGACTTAGAGCCTAGGTAAATGCATGTTAATTTATCAGTATTATTGCATACTAAGCTATGAATGACATTATGACACTTTTCAGCATCTCTCCTTAGGAAGGCAAAAACAAGGGTATTGCTGAGTTGGAATTCCACCTCCACTACTTATTAGCTGTTTGACAAGTTGCTTAACCTTTCTGTGCCTGTTTTGTTATCTGTAAGTGAGAAATACTAGTAACTCCTTAAAAGGGTCATTGTGAGAATATAAATGAATTAATATATATAAAAGTTTAGAACACTGTCTGGCATAGAGTGAGCCCTAAGTAAGCATTAACTTTAATTCATATAATTAAAATGACATTAATGTTATGGACTATATTCGTATTGTGCTTTGTAGTTATAAAGCACTTCCACTTGTTTTTGGTGGATCTGTAGTTAAGGTGAAGTGGAGTAAGACTGAAGAATCTCTATTTGTCTTAATGAAGTAAGAGAGAAATAGGAGTAATCATGCTGTATGAGATTATCCCAGGTAGAAAGGGTGATGTATGTAACTCAAGAGTAGAAGAGGGAAATTCCATAAAGGAGATGCTGAGGTGGTTGCTGGGTTGGAATTGAGAACCCAGGTAAAAGAGTAGTAGAATACAAGCAGAGTTCAAGGCTGTGGACAGCAAGGGGATGGAAATGCATAGAAATCAAAAGAAATGTTTATAAGGAGTTTACAAATAAAAATCAGGAGTCTTAATACGGTTCAGCAGACAGCTGAGGTCTTAAAGGAGCATTTTGCAAATTGAAAACACTTAGTTTTCCTGGTTCTACACTTTACTCCAAAGTCAATTACAGATGAGGATCTAAGAGCTGAATATATAAAAAATTAGAGAACATAAAGTAAAAAGAAGAGAAGAAAATTGAGAATTCATCAAACATTTGGGATAGGTTTAACTTTCTAAAATTAGAATCAATAGAAGAAAATTGATACAGGGTGGCATTGAATAAGTACTTTTGAGTATTCACACTTCTGTTTTGATAGCCATAGACCAAATCAGGGAAACCCATTTCAGGTCACAAAGATATTACTTCCAACAGAGGATCTTGACTTCTCAAGGTTCCATCTTTCCATCAAGACCATTAGGTAGTGCTTTCTAATCTGTGGGGCCCAGTGCAAAGTGAAAATTTGGAGGCCTTTTGCGAAATGCAGGAAACAAGTGCTATTAAATGTACTAAATTATAAAATGCTTTCCCTTCTTCTCTGGTCTCTCTTTTGAATTGTCATGATTTTTTTAAAATTTTCTGTTTAATGTCAGTCTAAGTAAAAAAAAAAAAAAAAAAAAAAAGCAAAACAAATGCAACTGTCATTATTTCACATGTATATTCTACTAACACTCTACTTTCGGCTTACTAGTGAATAGGATGGACTAAAAGGAAAAGGAACTATGGATTGGCCTGTCATCTCCTTTCATTCCACGTCATCGTTTCCAGTATAAGTGATTGATTAACACACAGAACTGATATGGGTAGAAAAGATCTGATAGAGTTCCTTCATTGTTTGTGTTTCTTAGAACTCCATGCCTTCTTTCTGTGGTCTGTTTGTGAAGCTGACCAGAATTCCGCTGGAATGAAAAGCATGGCCTCTAGAGGGTGTCAGTGCCCCCCTACCCCACCCCTTCCTCCCCAAATTACTGTCATAGATACAACACACTTAACTTTGTACTTGCTTTGAATCTCCCTTAACTCCCACACCTTATAGGTCCACGAGAATTGTAGGCTCACAGGGCATTGTGAATACTACATGCAAATAGGGCAGCAAGGAGAGATTGACACGCATGTTGTGGTTGTCTTCTCTGCTCATGTGCGTGCCCCCTTTGGACTTTGCTTATAAAACACAAATTCAAAGATTAAATTATTAAGAATTTCAAAATGACAAGAGCAGAGAATTAAAACAAAATTGAAGTTCCTTGAGACTACACAGGTCTCATATTCATGAAGCTGGCTGTGATCCCCAGTAAAATTCCATTTTGATTGTCTCAGTTGCAGTCATTGTACTCTCTTTGAAACACTTTTAGTACTTATTGTCCAAACAACTGTTTTATGATAGTTTCTATCCTTTAAGTCTATATATAGCGCTTCTCTTTGGACTCATCCAAATCCCCTGGAAAGGAACAGCTGTCTTTTATAGCATTTTGCATCTTTTATGACACTTTGCATCTTCAGTGGATTGTAGAGTGTCCTGTGCATACAGCAGGTGCTTATTGTGGATATGGATGATACCGAGCACCCCAGGGGCATGATCTGATTCATGGAACCCTTGAAACTGTAAGTTAGTAATATTTGTCAGTCTCTTCCTACTTGCTAAATCCTTCTTTATCAACTAACAAGGGGGTAAAGTAGCCTGGCTATTACTTGTGAAATTCCTTTTTAACCTTTCATATATGAAAGTGTTGCCAAAATCCACTTTTCTTGTATGAGTAAAGTGTCTGGCTCTTGCCTGTTCCCTAGACACTAGCAGAGGGCATGGTGACAGGAGAGCTGAGAGTGTGCACGTCACCATACTGTCTCAGTCGAAATTGAAGGATGTGTCTACCATCTCCAAGTATACTTACCACGGAGCAGCAGCACAGGCATCCATAGCCAGGGATCCTGGACACTGAAATCTTTGTGTGTATGGTATGCAAATTCTATACATATAAATACTAAGTCTTCACTGGAGATTAGAGAGATGGAAAAGTGACTTTAGAGCATACAGACATGGGCCAGTTCACAGTGGTAAAAATAAGACATTCTAAATTGAGGCAAAAAATATGTGGCACATTAACCTACTCTCCCCTCTCCAAACCTGGTGACTGTGGTAAGGCCTACAGTAATGGAGTAGGATGATACTGGGGAAAGACTCTGTGGGTATAAGTTGATTGTATTTCTGACAGTTGCACAGAGTGGCCCCCAAAAGTGGAGCGTCCACAAGATTTTCAGGTTTCATTCTAGGACCTGGAATCTATGTAGTAATAAGGATAAGAGCTAGGGAAGACAAAATGTCTACCTAGACCAAGGATCTGAGAACAGGGACAGACATAGGAAACCAAACCAAGGAGGTTATAATGCAGGCCTATCTAGACTGGAGGAGATAGCAAACGGAATGACACAGGAGCAGATAGTTTAGGACAACTATCAGTGAGTAAGTAGTGGTTCAGTTGAACTTAAATGCACAGAATCTGATCACCTAGACACACGATCAAGGATAAGTCAGTGTGATCACTGTCATTTTGCTGAGACAGCACACCTCATGAGATAGGCAATGTTTAAAAAAGGGGTGGGAGAAACTCAGGAAATGCTATGCCTGTACTCACGTCTCAGTGAGTATAAGAGGAAGAGAGCCAAAGTTATTCAGGGAGGATGTAAAAATATGTTCAGTGAAGAAAAATCGAGTGTATCTGGAAAAAGAAAAAGGAAGGAATGATGGAAAGAAGAAAGAGAAGGAAAGTGATTATATTTGTGAAAGCTCCTTGCCTTGCACAAAGCCTGATGCATAGTAGTGATGTTATTTGAAGTAAGCTGAAGATTAGAGAAATTGGAAAGGAAGAAAATAAGCTATAAGCTGTGATTTAGTTTGGATGGGTATAATTTTTTTCTTCAACCCTGGCTTCTAAAAATGTCATAATTTACCCTATGATAAGAAACTTAAAAGATAAACACTTAATTGAAATAGGCTGACACATCTCCTAAGGGTACTCATCTTAGGACTAGGAAGAAGAGAAAGAAGGAGAGATGGAGAATAAAAGAGAAGAAAATTGATAGCTCACTAATCTATTTCCAATCAAAAACAGCTTGAGTTGCTCAGAGGGGAGCCTCTGTGGTGTGGTTGCCAAACAAAACATAGAGAAGTTGACTTGCTATGATCCACAGAGAGACGGCTAGTTCTGAAAGGCCGGCTCACAAAGGCAAGAAAGATCTTCTTAGCAAAGCCTCTCCAAGGGGCCATGGTTTCTGTGTTCATCAAGAATCCCTGAAATCCTAGAAATTTGGAGGTAGTCAGAATTGATTTAATCCTTTTTACTATAAATCTCATTTCTGAAAATGATTAACAGAGGCAGAGACATAAATGGTAAAGTCTCGATCAGGGGAAATGCTGTCAGCGTATCATCTAGATAGATTAGAAAATGAACGCTCAGGTTTCTGTGAAGGAAGACTAATGACATTAAGTCAAGATGAAATAGAAAGGAGCATTGCACAGCCTCCAAAATCATAAACCATGAGCTCGCCGTGACAGAAGACCCTCAGCCACGTTTTGAACTGGAAAATCATCAGGAGTTCCGTCTGACAGTATTTTCTTAGGCCTCATTTGGAGTCCCTGGCTTTTTGGGGTTTGTCTTGAAGTTCTTCGAATTGCTTTGCAAAGGTTCTGACATTTGTACGAAAGTCAGATCCTTCTGCCTACAACTTTCAGTGCAATCAATTGCGCCCTCAGAAACAAAAAATGAGGGTTTGGCTCACTAAAACAATAAATAAACATTTAAGATACTTCCACACTGTGCAACCATCTGATTTTCAAAGTGTCACAATTCTGCTGCCTTTCAGAAATTAGACAGAGCTATTGCCCTGAAATCAGTGGTGGCTGAGACCAACGTCCTTTGTTTAAGTTAAGATCAAATCGTGAAGCAAGTATATAAATTTCTGCCAAATAAAGCTAAAGCAGACATTCTGCTCTGTTTAGTAGAGAGAACAATCCTGTACATCTGCTTCACATGTGGTGTATCACTTGATTACTTAAACTGTGTCTGCGTTGGAACTACAGCTAAGTATCTGTTCGCTGGAGTTTCTCTGCGATTTGATAGAATAAATCTATGCTGTTGTAATACAGTCTTTTTAAGTTGACCCACCCTCCTTCAGGGAAACACAACGACCAATTGGAAATGACTCTGATCATCTAAACAGTGGGAGACCCTGCAAACTAACTGCAAGTTGTTCTTATGCAGAGAGCATTGGAATCACTGACATTTGATGTTAAGGCACTGATCCTATGGCTAGGCCAGAAATGGTCTCCAAGCTTCCTAACACACCACTGATTTTTATGAGAAACAGGCCTATAAACCTAAAATTCAAGGTAAATTTTTACCCAATTTCAGAGTAGAAATGGTTATGTTAAAAGTAATTCCCCAACCCCTCCTCCATCCTATTATGGCTACAACATTAGAAGATAAAAATAGACTATTCCTCATCTCAAATTTTCAAAAAGTGCAGCATTCAATAGATAGATGGGTAGTTAGGTGGGTAGGTAGATACTTATTGTTCAATTCTAATGTTTCTGACTTAAAATTTTAAGGTCATTGTCTCCCTTCTGACACCTCTTACTACATCAACATCCCATTATATCATTATAGACTCATGAAGCAATGTACTTTTACATTTTGCAGGATAATGACTCTTTTGTATTTCCGTTTTTATCATAATATAAATCTTGAATTGCAATTTGCATATCTTTTGTTTAGAAAAAGAGACCCCTATTTAAGACTTTGTCATTTTAATACATAGGCTTTAAAGTGGCTTTTTTTTTTTAAAGAAATGCACCAAAATATTCCAATTTATTCTTCATGTGAATCTGATTCTAACTCTGCTGCTGCATCAATAAATTAGCAAATGTCCTGAACAATACATTTCCAACAATGATGGCTCAATGGCTTAGTCCTCTGCGCTCTTTGCCTGTTAGAAGTCCAATCATAAATTTGTAATGACAGTTTGGACTGGACCATCGGACTGACATCAGACTAATGTGTATACACACACACGTATATGTAGATATGTCTATTTTTTATGAAGAGTATCCTATGTATGCATATTTATATATGTATACACGTATATATGTATGTAGAGATATTTATTTGTTTCATATGAAGAGTACACTGTTCATCAGTTTTTTTGTTTTCTTGTTATTTTTTCTTCCCCGTGATAAGACTATCTCCAGAAAGCCATCTGGGAAATTAGCCACTGTGGCAGAACTTGGGGTGACCTGAGAAGAATCTTTAAGAGATAAGCAAGGCACAGGGCAGCTTCCTGGCCACCTCCACACAGCATGGGGGAGCAGGTAGAGTGCTGAAGCATCTAGCATGCCCAATGCTACCACAGTGCCTAGTACATAGAAGATGCTTACCAAATATTTAATAAATACATGCATGAAATAATGAAATGGGCTATAGGACTCCTCTCGCTCTCTCTCCACCTCTGTCACCAAATTATAGAGCTGATTCAGTAGTCACCACTCTCAGGGACCTCAAGATACCTGACCCTTTTCCCTGAGTGGCCCTGTAGGCTAGGAAAAATATCTTTTCTTCTACCCTTCTGGGTTCTCAGTTATAAAACAGATTAACAAAAGAAAAGCATATACATTTATTCAATATAAGTTTTATGTGACACAGGAGACTTCATAAGGAAATGAAGACCAGAAGAATCAGTTAAACCCAAGTATTTTTATAGTAAGTTTGATGACGAGTGTAGAGTTGTGGAAAAATGGGATAGGACAAAGGATATGAGCTATGAATAGTAAACCGAAGGAAACTTAGCAAGGCTTATTACTTCAGGTTTCTCTTGTCCTTCCTCCCTCTTCAGAGATAAGGATGCTCTTTTCATCCCAGTATAGAAAGGATTCCTCTCATATGAAGGTCTTCTGACCTGCTTCAGGGGAAGGTCATTGATATGGTTTGGCTGTGTCCCCACCCAAATCTCATCTTGAACTGTAGCTCCCATATGGGAGGGACCTGGTGGGAGGTAATTGAATCATGGGGGCCGGTTTTCTCGTGCTGTTCTCATAATAGTGAATAAGTCTCATGAGATCTGATGATTTTATACAGGGCAGTTCCCTTGCACATGCTCGCTTGACTACTTCCATGTAAGATGCACCTTTGCTCCTCCTTCACCTTCCAGAATGATCGTGAGGTGTCTTCAGCCATGTGGAACTGAGTCCATTAAACCTCTTTTTCTTTATAAATTACTAAGTCTTGGGTATTTCTTCATAGCACTATGAAAACAGACTAATACAGTCATAGAGTCCTTCCTGTACCCTCCATTTCTGAAATTCCTTCTTACAATATTCAATATGTCAAGGTGTTATATTGTAGGCGAGCACATCCTGAACCTTGTCAGCTCAGAGCATTGCCCAGTTGCCTTTTCTCTACTTTTACCCACTCCATCCTGGAAGACTTCCTTGGTTGGCTAAGTCCAAGGGATAAGATCATTGTGTAAAAGCTACCTTTCTGTGACAAAGAAAACTCACAATCTTAAAAAAAACAAAAAACAAACAAACAAACAAAAAGCTTACCTGTTTACTTTCTAATGTCCTGATGACACAATTGAACCGAGTGCTTAGTTGAGCAAGCAGCAATCAGCTGTGAAGCCCGGGTTAGTGTAGCATGGAGCTATGAACTAGAACAAACTCTAGCCCCACACAAATAAAATTTAAATCCCAGCTCTTTGTTAGCTATTTTAATTTCACAAGTTATTCTATTTCTCTAAGCCTCAATTTCCTCATTTGTAAAATGAGAATAGTAATATCTGCTTTACTGGGGCTGTTGTGAAGATGAAATGTGACAGTGTATGTGAAAATGTTTATTTAACCTTTATTATGTTTATAACATGTGTTTACCTCCATTTCTGCCAATGCTACCTGCTACCCCTCTTCTCCCAACACACACACCTATTATTTCAAATTATTTCTCCTTTTCTTCTAGGAGAAAACAAAAAGTCCAAATGTGTCTTCAAACATGGCCAGAATGAGGTAGGTGAGCTGGAGGGGGGTAGATCAAAATAGCCCAAGCAGAAAACCAATCTGATACTACTTCATGGTGCTGTCTCCTTCTTAGACTTTCAGCCATCCCCTGACCTTCCCGTTGGACTGGGACACCCTCCCTGGACACACCAAGAAGTCCACATTTGGCCAACCTGGCTGACAGTGAAGCTGTGGGGAGCTTTGCAACCCCCCATAAACATATGCAATTAAGCCCCTAAAAGCTCTCAGGCTTATTGCCCAGTAAACTCACAATGAATAGCAACCTTAATAAATGTTATAAATCTCACCTCAGAGCCAACAGGAAATTCAAACTTTTGCATGCGTGGGAGCCAAAGTGCTGCTGAAACAAAAGGGAGGTATGTGGACAAGGAGAACATTGTACTCCGTCCTCCTTTCCCCTGGCAGCACCAGAGCGCCCCAGGCCTGGGAAAGGCCCTTAATTGTATTTTGTGAGGCAGTTCTCTGGCCACCTCACTCCTCCCTTCCTTCACCTGCCTTAACTCTTTCCTGTCCCAGTGGCCCAAGAGCCAATCCACCCATACACATCTCCTACTGACTGAAATAAGTGATGGAAATATTTGATGGGGCTAAATCATGGGCAAGGTGCTTTCTTTATATCAATGTTTCAGTCTGAAACAATTTTAGAAACTTAATTAAAGCCTAAAATTGAAACTTAAACTCAGTGCCATAAAAAAAAGGAAAGGAGTATCAAAGAAGAGAAACCACTGGATATTTTGATCCACACCCTGACAAAAGGGTGTTAGTTTTAATAAACAGCCACAATTTGGGGCTGTTATGAACCATAAGGCACACTCCTGGCCATGTTTCCAATTTCCTCTCCTGCCTTTACTGCTGTTATATTAAGGTCTGTGGTGAGGTAAAATGTTTATTAAAAAAGGTGAGGAGAGCAATATTCCAGATTAGATTATTTTACCTGTTCTAACCATTTGCCAACCAATCAGAGATCTTCACCATAGGTTTAAGAGAGGCAGCCCTCCCACCTCTGGGGTTGAGGGAGGGTGAGTCTGTGGTTACAAAGTGAATGTAGATTAGGCCATTTTAATTACTGACTATAACTGAAAATGGAATACATTTTCCATCACCGAGTGGGGCAAATACGTGCATCTGGAGCCGCCTTCATGATGGAGTTAATTACACTGGGATTGAAAAACGTCTCAAGAGTGATGAGCAGTGAGGATCGGGTGATAGAACAGTCTTCAGAGAAGGAGCCCTTCATTTCATGAAGGGTTAAAATGGGGAAGTCTTTGAGGTGGCTTCACATGGAAATAATTTTTTTTTTTCTTCAAAGGCCCAATTCATATGGAACCCTTTGAAAATAAGATACAGAAAAATGCTCAGCATGTTGGAAATTACCTAGAACACAGCACACTACTCACAGCAAAATCCCATTAATGCAACATATTTCTTTGATTCTCTGGGGGCTTTCTTTAAGACAATAGGCTTTCTTACAGTGAGTCCTCAGGGACTTCCAAACCCTTTCATTGTTTCTGAATTTCTCTAAATGTGGGAGTTGCTGAAAAAAAGTACTTTTACGTATTGAATGAATGGTCTTTATTCCCCAACCTTAACCTTGTTCCTTTATACACTTTCCTTTCCTTCTTTCATGTTGGTAGATATATGATGCCTCCATTCCAAGCCAATATGATAAGTGGGCTTTTGCTGAAGAGTGTTATCAAGGTTTAGGATTTGCTACTTGACCTATGGGGTAGCCAGCTCTGTGTATTATAACAGCTCTATAGAATTTATTTTAGAAACATAGGCGTTTATATCCTTAACACAAGTATTATATTGAATTATCCCGCATTCAGATACATAGGGCTTCCTTATGCAAACATACCCTAGGCCAGGGTCCCAACAGAAATATAATGCACATCACAAATGCAAACCACATCATGTAATTTTAAGTTTTCTAGTGGCCATATTAAAAAACATAAAAAGACATAAGTTAAATTAATTTTAATATGTGCTGTAACCCAACACACCAAAATATTTAACATATAGTTATCACAAAAATTTACTAATGAGATATCCTTTATTTTTTGTCACATAAAGTCTTTGAAGTCCGTTTTGTATTTTATACTTCCAGCACATCTTAATTTGGACCAGCCACACTTCAAGGGCTCGCTGGTCACTGTGGTTACCAAGTTAAGCAGTGTAGCCTGAGACTCTCAAAATCTCTAATTCTTCAAGGAGCTGAACTGACTCCATCCTTCCCTTTATTAGCTTGTGTACCTAGCACTACCATTTTCCTACCCACTGCATCTGCTTTGAAACCTCGCATGTCCTATATGATCTGAGTAAATCCAGGTGCCTATCTTGTAACAACAGACCCTTGTGGTCTCCAGTGAGAGGAACCTGATACTTGCCAATGTTTACTCTGAGCACATAAAGTCCTCATCTTTTAGGTTGTGTTTTCTTCATGTGTTTCACAGAAGTGCCAATCCACACATGGAAATCCCCACAGAGAAGAGGGGCTCCTACCACAGGAGACAAAAGGAACCGTCCATATTCTGTAATTGGGATTCTGATTAAGGCACGGCACCCGTTTCCACCTCCACTCATCTCCATCTTATTCCTTCAGGGCAGTTTGGGCTTGCGGAGACTCCCCTAGTCCTTCTGCAACATGTTCAGTCTGACAAGCTGTCACCATAAGTAGGTAATTCAACACTGTCTTCACCTTGAGATAATCAAGAACTCTGGGGGTAGTTTTTAAGGACAAACTTTAAAATGTGTATCAAATTCCAAAAACATATGTTTCTTCCTTTCAGTCACCCTGCCCCACCCCAAAAAAGCATTACAAATATTTCCATAATTGTTTCCCTGGAAAAGACTTCATAGACCACTAATGTGATCTTTAAAATCTCTGTCAGTGTAAAGGAATATGTCTTCCCACTTTTATAGGGTTAAAGTGCCGGAAAGTTTTGGAGAATGAACAATGAGGTGGAGGGACAGTAAGCCAATGGACTTTGGCGCAGCTCATTTCCAAATTTCTGCTCTAAGAAAAATAAAACTCCTAGGGCATTCTACAAAAATATTCTAACCCACGGCTAGACTCAGATTATGCTCCTAGCCCTGCTACTCCAGAAGCCTGTTCTTCTAAAGAGGACCTTTTGATATCATATTTCTCAAATCTGCTCGATCTGCTTAGCAAAGATCTCAGCATATTAGTTGTTTGTGAAAGAAAGTTCACACAAAAAAAGAGCCAAGAATAACTACAACAGTGGGCGGAAATTCAGATTTAGTGGAAAAGTATTCATAGGCTCCTAGGTACCTGTATTATTTGTCCATTTTATATGGCATTCTATTTTTCTTTCACTTGTTATAAACTATTGATAATTAGTACTTAATTAATTGGACCAGTTTTTGTTATAAAGAAAACATAAAATATGAGGTTAATTTTCAGCACATCCTTCCTCCCTCTTAGTTACACATGTCTGGGTACATGCCATTATAACCAGTAGAACCATTATACAAGATGCCAACACTCACCTGGCAGCAACTACCTAAATACGCAGGCAGTGTGCCAACCAGAAAAAGAAAGAAGAGAAAAGAAAAGGAAAAGAAAAAAACTAGCACTACAAACCCAAAGCCATAAAGCCACTGTAGATGCCACAAAGTGCAGCCTCAAACCATCTTGCTGGCCAAGATTTCTGGTGTGTTCTGAGCTGGGTAAATACTGCCAGGCCCAGATAATAGGTCTTTGTTCAGGCACAGACTACAGGGGGTTTCCAGGTGAGTAGAGAACTCATGACTCTGAGACGGCTTGGGTGGCACAGACCTCATCTTCTCCCCGTTCATCCTGCCTGCTGATCCATAATGCCTAAGCCATGCAACTGGAAATGTCCTGAGGCACTTTGAAGACAGTGAATTAAATAAGAATTATACTTGTCTGAAGATCATATTATATTTTCATGTTAAAAAAAAAAATCTCACCATGAAAAAAACATGGAGGAAACATAAATGCCTATTACTAAAGGCAAGAAGCCAGTCTGAAAAGGCTACATATTGTATGAATCCAAATATATGGTGCTCTGGAAAAGGTAAAACTATGGAGACAGTAAAAAGATCAGTGACTACTAGGGGTTGGGAGAGGGAGGGACAAATACATAGAGCACAGAGGATTTTCAGGGCAACTCTGTAAGATACTCCAAATGTGGTACCTGTCATTATACATTTATCCACATCTGTAGAATGTACAACAGCAAGAGTGAATCTTAACGTAAACTTAATGTAAACTGGACTTTCAGTGGTTATGATGTATCAATATAGGTTCACCAATTGTAATGAAATGCCATTCTGGTGGAGAATGTTGAAAATGAGGGAGGCAAGGCATGTGTGGAGGCAGGAGTGTATGGGAAATCTCTGTACCTTCCTTTCAAATTTGCCATGAACATAAAACTACTCTAAAAAGAATTGTCTTAAAATTGAAAAAAGTATATATCTTATCTATCAACTAAAGGAATTTTACATGCAAAGAAATCAAGGTTTAGAGAGAATAATTGACTTGTATAAGATCATAAATTTAACCAGTGTCAGAGTTAATACTAGAGCATTGCAGAAATTTGTTGGGAAATGGAAGTAACGGAAGTAAATTGAGGCGTACCATGCAAGAAGCAGCTTGTGGCTCTTGTTTTCTTTGGTGAGTTCATGTTATTGTGAAAGCAAACTGCTTCTTGCTGACTATCAAATAGCTAGGTGGCCAGCAGTGGTTAAATTTTCTGTCTTTCAATGAAATGGGAAAAATCTGTGCCACAAATATGGTTGTGAATCTTGATTTTTCTTGTCATACTCAACTTCATGAGTGAAGAGAATGTGTCTCTTTTCTCTCATTGTATCCCATCTCCAGCACAGTGCCTCGTATAGTACAGAGTCTCAATAAACAGGTTCTGAGTAAATGAATCAATAAGGGAATGAGTCCTTGGAACGAGGACTCTTTGCAGCAAAGATGTGCCTTTCTGTACATATTCATTCCATTTTTGTAAATGTATAGGCCGGCCTGATTTTGTTAACATACATGATACACTCTTACTTAGTATTACATCAACTTTTCACCTACATTTTCAGTAGCCAGTCTAAGTCATCAGTGATCTGAACCAGACACAGACAACCACAGATGGAGCTCAATTTAGAGGATCTTCTAAAAGTAAAATATTCTTCATGTGGTCGGGAGGACTAAAAACTCCTCACGTATCTGATTTGTGAGTATGGATATATGTATGTGCTTTTATTGCTGTTGGAATTGCTGGAGTCGTCTGTTCAAAGGGAAAAGATAGCCACCACCAACAAAGAACAAAAGTGACACCTCTGAAGGCTCTTAAGCCCTCCAGTAGTTGTGACAAGTGATTAAAAGCGGAGCGGGGTTACGCCTCAGGAACTCTTGCTCTCAGCTGCTCCCCTTGAACCCTGGGAGACTTGGTTCACCATCAATTCTGCACAAAGTGAGGCTGTATTTTTCAGTTGAGAAGCAGTCAGGGGGACAGAGACAAACACCTTGGTATGTCAACCTTGAAGTACCACCTGGAGGGCAAGGGCCTTTCACAGTTTAATAGTGGACAGAATGTTATGGTGATGATCTGGGTCAGGTGGTGACTGAAGCAGTCACGGATCCTGAAACAACAGATGTCACAGTGACAGCTGTAATATCCAAGACTTATTTTTCTCCTTCAGCAGCAGAACCAAATAACAGGTAACAGATCTGATCCTATAGAGGAAGCACCGCCTTTCCTTTATTAGTTTGCTCACTTTGGCTGTGCAATATTAACTCCTTACGCCATGTGTGCTAAATTTCAAGCTGTGCAAAGTTTCCTTAAGATACAAAATGGAACATATGGTGCTAAAGGCAGACCTTTAATAGCTAAATTTTTTAAAAAGTTGCATGTTGGCATTCCTTCCGCCAAATTCTCCTTGGTTCCCACTGAGAAAAATTATCTGCCTTTTAAAAGCCTACTGGCAAATTGGTAGACAATTACTGACAAAGTAGCTCTCTATCAATAGTGTGACGTCCAGAATATCATGATTATAAATATGCCACAGAATTTTTAAATGGCCCAATATACTGGATAGACTATGAGACTATAAATTTCATTGATTTATAAAGTATATAGAGTGGTTTTACAATGTTAAACAATGAACAGATAAAACAGTGTCTAGCATAATATCTGACATAGTAGACACTCAATAAATATTAAACAAGTGAATAATGTGTGATCCAAGACTGCTTCTGGAGCTTTAGGTGACTGTGTCATTGCTCTTAAGTGTTTATTACTTGCCTCGCCTTTTCTTAAAACTTTAGTACCATTCTACCTTTGTCTATATATACCTTGCTAATTAATCCTGTCCTAAATAATACGATACACTGTTTTCTTTTATTTGTTTGTGTTTAAAATATATAGGGCGCAGTAAAAGGAAAGTAAATGCCACAAGTTAAAAGAACTTTTAAGGAGTAACAAAAGGAAAAGCGTCATTTAAACTGGACTTCCAAATGCCTTCCCTGTCAGAAAAACAGCTTCTTGCTTCTCAACTGGTGTGGAACGGAGTAATTGTCCACTGCTGAGTGTCTCTGTGTTCCAGCCCGGGGCTTCGTGTCATCTTTTGGGGCTGATCACAAGTTCCTCTGGAACTTGCTGTCACATTGTCACCTCACCCTCAAATTGCTTGAGTAGGTGTATCGCAGTAATACAGTTTATATCCTCACCAAATCTCAGGTTGAATAATAATCCCAATAATGGAGGTGGGGATCTTGTGGCAAGGGATTAGATCATGGGGGCATAGCCCTCATGAATGGCTTAGCACAATCCCCTTGGTGAGGAGTGAGTTAACGCAAGATCTAGTTTTTTAAAGTGTGTGATACCTCTTGCGCTCTGTCTTGCTCCTGCCTTTACCATGCGATGTGCCTGCCTCTGCCTTGCCATCCACCAGGGAGGCTTCCTGTGGCCTCCCAAGAAGCTGAGCAGACGCCAGTGCCATGTTTGTACAACCTGCAGAACCATTAGCCAATTAAACCTCTTTCCTTTATAAATTACACAGTTTCAGATATTTCTTTATAGCAGCACAAGAATGGCCCAACACACATGGCATTCTTTTCTTATCATAATCTTGTCTACATTAGTAGAGCTCATTCCAGAGGCACTTTCTCTATCAGTCCCAGAAAAATTGGTTAAGTTTTGGTATTATGACTCAGGGCTCATGGTCATTCCAGCTTCCCGCTAGTAGAAGTGAAGAGATAACTGGTAAAGACATGGCCTCATGTCAATGATCGTTATTCTCATGAATAAAAGAGCATTATTCTCATGCTCTAATTGAGCACCTACTATTTGCTGGGCCCTGGAGACATAAACAAGTGAAAAGCAGTGTGTTTCCTTAAGAAACTTAGAAATGTACACTGGCAGATAACTGACAACATAAGGTAGTTCGTGAAAAACAGTCCAAATTGATGATACAGACATTAATTGTTGGAGGAGGACGTGGATGTCATAGAATGCAGCAGTTGAGCACAACACCCAGAAGATACAGGAGAAAAATAAGTAGGTTGAGACCAGAATCCTAAAGAAGAAAAACCATAAAATGTCAGAAAGGGTTAATTTCATTTGAAATCAAAGTAAAAACCCCGAAAGCAAGAGTAAAGATTTTTATATTCATATCTAACCTATTCTAAACCAAGCAGTATGAGGAACCTCACAAGAACAAGTTTGATTGCATGTCATTGACAGGGTAGAAACTTTCAAATAACGTTGGAAAAATTCCTGAACTTCTGGGAGAGTCTCTGACACCTGCCCCTCCTTCCTACCTGTGGGTGGCCCAATCTAATCATATGAGTGATTAGAACTTGATGTGGCAGGTCACCACCTAGGTGAGTCCTAGAAATATAACCAAACATGCAGTGTTAAGAAGAGAGAAGGAGAAGAAAAAAAAAAGAAAAAAAAAAAAAACCCAGAGAAATCCTCTGTGGGATGAAACCCAATTTTAAGCCTCTAGAGCATAGAAAAGCCCCACTATTCATTAAGGGAGGTCCCACCAGCTATTTTCTCAGGCAGCTTGTATTCACATTAATGAATGAAAGAGAGAATTTTAATGTGCACCTCTGAGAGAAATAAGACCCCCAAAAAGTTCATTCCCCTGATCCCTCTGGGTTTTTTTTCCCCTTTTCCCTTTTCTAGTGCATAGTAATGAGGTTTCCTGGTTTTGTCAAGGCAAAGCAGGAGAAGTCGGGTTCTGCCTTCACAGACACTCAGCACCAGAGAGCTTTGCTCTATCTGTAGCCTACTACTTCGTCCTGTGCTTCTAACTCAGACCCAGCCTCAGGCTCTGTACCAGGGGAAGGGGGTCTGGAAACACAGGCCTCTCTGGCTGGGCTAGGGGGAGCCAGGCCACTCATGGGAAGATCCTGATCATCCCTTTGGTACAAATCTCCAAACACATCCCAATCTTGTCTCCCAGTGATTGATCCTGGTGTCTTCAACCTTCCTTCCTCCCTCCCTCCCTCCAAATCAAAGAATACTTCTGCCTGACACTGCAAGAAAGGCATAATAACTGAAGGTCAGGATGTCAATCTTATTTGCCCTGAAATATCCCTGAACTTGTAGAAATTCATATTTGTTTATGCTATAAATGAGCTAATTAGAGTGATCATAACTCACAATTTAAAACAAACACAGTTAGAAATTTCAAAGACTTTCAATATCTTTTCTTTAATCATTCACCCAGGCTCAAAATATGCATTTTTTAGATTAAAGCATTAAAGTTGCTAATTATATTCTCAGAACTAACAATTATTTCTTTACCCTTTTACTACCTTCTTCTGGCAACAAAAAATGTCAGCGCTGATTTAATTTTTTGTTATTATAGGATTAAAAGAAGTTTCTAAAAATGCAATTAAATTCGCCCTATAGCTAGAGTAACTTCCCTATCAGCATCCAAAACCTCTTCCCTAAAACAACAGCATAAAAAAATGATTCAGACTTTCTTGACTTTTCTGATACATTCCTTCAGTGATTATCTCCAGTAACAACTCAACCATTTTAATGAAACTCCCTGCACATCACGTCCTGGTGAAAGGTAGAACATATTAGATTAATAAAGAAAATGAAAGTTAAATTGGCTGTTGGAGTGTGAAGCCCTGCCCGTGTCATGCATGGGTTCTTCACCTTTGGGAGCCTAGTTCAACTTCAGCCTGAGGCCCTAAGTGAAAAGTTCAGTAGTCTTGAGTACGTCCCCACTTAATATATCAGAAAATCAATTATTTTATGGTAGTACACTTGGTAACCTATGCTCAGACAGAATCAAGTTTTGTTCCCACTGGGGATTCACCAATTATCTATTCAGTGAATTATTTTCAGATAAAGCAGAAACACCTGCTGTCAGCAGAGGGAGTATCTGCCTAATATGGGTATCATTCTGAGCCTGACGTGTTATTGCATTTGTCACGTGCAGGATGGCACTGCGAGACTTTGGATGGATTTATCACATTACCGAGATGCTTGATGGGACATTGGAGCATGATTCAGTGCCCAAAGTTAGAGCTAAAACGCTGTAGCAAAGAGATCCAAAATGAAGCTACATAAAAATTGGGGAAGGGGGTAATCAAGTGTGCAAATGCTGCAACTCATCTGTCTTGCCTTATTTCCAATAAGTCAGCACAAATAAAAATTGTGATCATTCAGCACAATTTCCTGTTACTGGCTATTGACCTGGGCCAGATTCAAAGTAGGAACCAAAGAAGGGCTCCACGGACTTTGATTCCAGGACTGGAACAAAGGTCAGGCTTGAGACAAGCATAGTTTATGAGGACTACTACCCCTAACCAGTTACTTAGGCGGGACTTTGATTCTTTCAGCATCCCTCTTTTCCTTCTCAGAAGTCAGTCAATCTCAAAACACCGATGGCATTTATTTTTCTCTTTTGCAAAATTAACAATATCTGAAACTGAAACAAAAGAACAAACACAATACGTAAGGTATCTCTACAGGCTCACCTGCATTTCAAAATCTCAAGGGTGTAACCCATGCTTGCCAGGTCTCATGATGGATCAGTCCAGGAGCATGTGTGGAACATCTAGTATGGCATGCAGAGTACTATTTGGCCTTACAGAAAGAACAGGAAAGGATTAGGGAGGGCTGAGTAACATGATACTGACATATCGATATGTTCCTTTTATTATTATATTCTTCACTGGAATGCTGCCTATCTAAAGCACAAAGTGAGAAGCCATGGAGAAAAGTATCATTTCCTAGTCAAGGGCAGTTTCTTGAATCAGACAGATTTGGATTCAAATGCTAGATCTACCCAATTATTAGCTATGTCATGTCAAGCATTTATTAAATTATTTAAGCCTTAGCTCCTTTACTTTCAAACTGAGACGAGTGGCTTATAAGGTTATCACGGGGATTATTAATAATATATATATATAGGTTTTGCATGATATTCTCCACATAGTAAGTACTCCAAAACTTTTACCTGATCTTTTGGTGGTGGTGATAACTGTTATTGTATTGTTGCTGTTGTTGTTATGTTATTAATGGAAAAGAACTGGATGTGTAAATAGCAAATGGTGACCTGGGCCGATTCATAAAATTCTTGGTTCAGAGAACTAGTGGAAGAAACGGATAGGGACTAAGTTTGAGGCTGAAAGGAAAAGAGGTAATGGATTTAGAACAGGCATTAATCTTGCCGCAAAGAATACTAAAGCAGCTCTCAATGATCTTTGCTAATAGAAGGGAGAGGAATAATCTAAAACAAGAGCTGACTCGACAAGCTGGCATTTTTAAAAAATTGAGATCCCATGAAAGACACAGACATATAACCTGTCAGGTTCTGCTCTGCATTCCAGCTTTGTACTTGGTCCTGTTGCTGGCAGATGCCTGAAACTCGACTATACCTCTGAGAGAGAACTTCACCTTCCTGGTGATGTAACTGCCACTCTCACAGAGCCCCATGGGCCGCATCATGGAAGAGCTTCACTGGGGCTCAACCCGGCATGCATTCCTCAACCACCTTCCACCCCAAGTGCCCTCCCCATTCAACTCCAAAACTTACTAGTTTAAGGCCAGAAAGTCTACTTATCCTAAAGCAAGCCCTGCTTTCAAATTCCGTACCGTATCCTAAAGGTCTAACCTCCATGCAGACAAACGAATTTGCTTTAGCAAACACAGTCACTCTAGGCCTGGCCTTTCCTCTGAATCTCCAATTCCAAACTCCAACCTTTTCCCCCCTGCCCTTCCCCTCCACTATTACTGTTATTGGCCGATGTTCTCAGCCTTGACTAGCCTCCACTCTATGGAAAACTAGAAGAGGCCAGTGTTAGTGTGAATTTAAAGGGAAACCTTTAGATAAGCTTCAAGCTGCTTACTCCTTAGCATCAAGAAAAAGTTCAAGCTGCTTATTCCTTAGCATGAAGTTAAGGCAGAGTGCATGTTTGAGAGGAATTTAGGTAAATATCAATCCTGCATGCGGTCTTTCCAGATGACCATCACAAATGTTTGCCTGTTCTTTTAACTCAGAACTTAATAGAACACATAGCTGAATTGTGTGATTTTACAGAAATCCATTCATTATACAAATAATTTTTCAACAAGGATTTATTAATTCATTCCTTCTACAAATATTTATGCTAACAAGTACTGTCCTAAGTCCTGTGGGGAAGAGAAGCTGAGATAGATACACAAATATCTAGGCCAGTGGTTCTTACCCAGGTGCAATTTTGCCCCCAGGAGACATTTGGCAAAATTTGGAGAAAGTTTTGGTTATTTTAACCAGTGGAGTGGTTTTACTGTCATCTAGAGAGTAGAGGCCATAAATGCTGCTAAACATCTCGCAATATAGAGCACCGTCCCCCACAACAAAGAATTATCTAGCTTCAGATATCACAGTGCCCAGGCTGAAAAACTTGACTTCCACTCAAGCCACTATATTCCATATTCAATAGGAGGAGGCAAAGAAAAAGACGGTGGAAAAGTAAAATTCACTTCTGTTCAGGAGTTAAATCTAACTTGTAAAGGTCTCAAGAAGAAAGTAACATTTGACTGTGCCACGAAACTCGTATGAGAGTTTGAAAGCTGGAAATTAAAGAGTTATGGGAAATGGAGAATAACTTTCTAGCAAAACGAAGAAAAAGTAATATTTTAAAACTATGTTGAGTTCTAAGGGGAGCTCCAATTGTAAACAAAACAGCTAGAATCATTTGAAGAGTAGGATGTAGGCGGGAAAAAGGAAACAAACTTATCAAGGCCTCAAATATCAGGCTAGACAATTTGCTTTATAGTTATCAGAGACTATTCATTTGAAACACCAAATTGGTAAATGTTAAAAGAACTAATAATTTTAGGCCCTGGTGTATGTATTGTTCTTTTATTTCAGAATCAAATAAATTTGGAGTTGAAAATATATTGTAGACATCCTTTGGTCAAACGTCCATGTTTGACAGGTAAAGATGCTGAAGCCCAGTGTCGTGCAATTTGACCACACCCACAGAGCCAGTTGTGCAAAAGCTGGGATTTCCATTCACGCTCAGCCTAATTCTTTTGCCATTACTCTTTGCTGACTCCGGAAGGTGCTACCACGTGCATTTTTAAGGCTTTAATTTGCATTGGGTTGCCTGTCTTTAACAAGTGCTCACATATAGGACTCCATGTGGGCTAGATTGGAGGAAGGAGAACTGACAGCTCTCTGTGCCTCTCCACTGGTCTCTGAGTGTTACGGAAAATGATGTAGGGAGCAACTACGTCTCCACACTCAGTTGTGGGCATTTCAGAATCACTTGCAGGTTTTCTTCAAATTCAACATATTTCTTTGAGATTCTAATATACCACCTAGTGATATCCCGAGGCAGCTATTCCCAAACTTCTGAGAATCCCTGCTTTAGAGAACCATTGTTGAGTGGGAAGAAATAAAGATTGAGAGACAGTAATATGGATTTTAACGGGGAGTCTAATCTAACCTATTAAATTCCAAAGTGACTTTGTAGTTCAACTTATTTAGATTTCTACACTGAGGGATAGTTTTAGCACTGTAGTATTATTATTAAGGTACTCTCATGACACTTGTTCTTCCAGTCTTCCAAAATTCTACATGATGTATTTATTTTTAAATACAATTAAATCAGTTTCATTTTGACTTCCCCCTGCCCACCTTTTTTGATGTAGCAAGTTAAAAATCTTTCAAAGCGCAAGAGCTCAGGTAAGCAAAAAAGAAACAAATGGTTTATTAGTGGTCAAAAGATTGGAAACTGCTGACTTACATGTGCTTGTCATGTTTTCCTCTGCTAGGATATGTTAACAGTCTTCTATGTGCAAACTTAACACTAGGTTAAGAGTCAGACTACATCACTTTGACTCCTGATTCTGGCACCAATTAGCCAGATAATCTTGGTCCTATCATGTAACTTCTCCGTGCTTGACAGAAATGTTGAGATAATAAAATTAGTTCATATACATAAATCGCTTAGAGCAGTAGCTGGCACATAGTAAGTACTATTTAATTACTATTTAAGTGTTAACTATTACTATTTCTTTTAAAATAATTTTGAGGCACCATATTGCTTTTTCTTTACATGTTGATAGTGCAGGGGATTCCTGCCTCACTCAAGGGTTTGAGCCAAAGTCCTGAAAAGGTAACCTTTCCTACCCAGACCCATGGCCTTTTCCCCAGTGGCCCACTAGGGGTCTTAGGCAGTTGTAACAGTCACTTCATGTGGCAGCACACAGGTTCCCAACCAGGGGCTCCAGAGCCCTCAAGATCATGAGTTTATTATTTCTCAAATTCTAGTATAAATCATTCACTTACTTGTAACAAGGCTACAGGTACAGTGCCTGGCACATAGCAGGTTGTTGTTAGTAAAATGAATGGATTATAACTGCTGGTTTTGTTTCTTTCCTTTTGGATGTAATTATATCAGCAGTGTGCTTATCCTATTCTGGAAAAAAGATCAGTTTGTGTCAATGCATGTCTCGCGAATAAAAATGGGAAAGTAAATTAATCATCTCTTTAAAAAATACAGATTGTTCAGTGGACTATATCTTTTAAAATATGAAGTCCATGTTGAAGGAGGGGCTAATCAGAGGGAGCCTCATTGACTAAAAGGTTGCAAATTGCTGAAGTCTAATGTGTTCCCGGCATTTTTCTCATTTTCTTGTATGTGGTTAAATATCTCTATGAAACAAAATAGCATTAATATATTCAAAAAGCAAACCCAGCAGTGGAATGGGAAGAACAGTGCCTGGCTGGTGCAGAATGCATGGTTGAGATGTAATCTTCTATGTGCAAACTTAACGTGCCAGTTGTTTTATTTAGGGAGAGAAAGGAGGGGGGATGCATTAGAGAGAAAGTCCACAGCATAATTAGGAAACAATCAACACGTTTTTCTTGCTGTCCTAATTTTTTCTTCACTTTAAAATGCTCCATTGAGTTTAATTAAACTTGCCCTAGGCTTATAAGCCCAGCAAACTGGGGAACATTTTTTTGAAACTTGCTTTCCTGTCAGAAAGGTTTTCTTCAAGCTGGCCCAGTACTGCTGAACTTCAAGGTTTCAGGGGATGTTAAAACAACTGCAACCAAATTAATGTAGATTATCTTTATTTTTTCCTATTGATTTGAGCAGAGGGGATGGGAAGCTGGGCATTGCCAAATAAAACGCTTCTACAAGGTTATTAAAGATGCTTAGTTTGGGAAGCAGAGAGTAGGAAGATGGTTTTATGTGGTTATGAAGGAGAGAGAAAGAGAGGGATAAAGGGGGTACACAAATTATAATTACCAATATTCCGATGGACTGCTCTTAGGGATGCCATCTCTTCCCCTTTTGGATGTCACTATCTTATTTTGCTTTGGGAAATCACCACTTTTCTATCCCATGTGGTTTGTGTGCAACTATCAACCATTTTGGTCTGCCCTCAACCAGACCCCACCCTCCTTGGCAAAGGGGTGACAGGAATGTGACCATTCTGGACCAGTGAGGCGCTCTCTCTCCTCTCTCTCTCTCTCTCTGCTCCTTGGAAATTTGAATCTTCTTCAGAGAAACACATAATCAGAAACTTGATATAAATCATTCTAAGTTCAAGGCCATGGAGAGTTTGCCCATTGGCTCCAACCAAGATTCCTTATAGCCTCAGACTCCAGCCCTTTCTAAATCAAGGATGCTCAATTTTTCATTGGATTTTGTGAGTTCTTCAGTATTTATATTTGTTAGATTGCACAAGATTATGGCTAAGGAAAGGAAAAACCCCAAAATCTTAATGACTTACAACAACAGAAATCTTTATCTTGCTCCTGGTTCAAGATTGGCTGTAGGTTGCTGGAAGCTCTGCTTTGTGTACTCTTCACTCCAGGATGAAGGTGTAACTTCTGTTTGGAAAACTGCTACTCTTGTGGCAGACAGAAAGAGCAATGAGGCAATTAAATGATGCTTACCAAACCCTCTGCTTGGGAGGAGCATGTGTTATTTCCTTCACTTGGCCCAAGGAAGCCTAACATCAGAGCGGATGAAAGCATCCTTCCCTTCCAGGGAGGAACCTAATAGCGAGAGGCCAAAAGAGAAGGGCAGCAGACACTTTGGATAATAATACAGTTTGAACACCAGTATGCCAAGTATCAACTGTGTAACTGGGGAGAAATTTCTTAACCTGGCTGGGCGCCATGGCTCATGCTTGTAATCCCAGCACTTTGGGAGGCCAAGGCAGGCAGATCACTTGAGGCCAGGAGTTTGGGACCAGCCTGACCAAAATGGTGAAACCTTGACTCTACTAAAAATACAGATATTAACTGGGTATGGTGGTGCATGCCTGTAATTCCAGCTACTCTGGAGGCTGAGGTTACGGTGAGCTGATATCCCATCACGGCACTCCAGCATGGGTGACAGAGCAAGACTCCATCTCAAAAAAAAAAAAAAAAAAAAAGGAAAGAAAAAGAAATTTCTTAACCTCCCTGAGCTTCACTTTCTACATCTTTACAGCAGTACTCGCCAGTACCTAGTCCCCCTTTTTTTCTGGGCACATGAAAAACTGCACATCCCAGCACTTCCCAGTTGGATGGGACCATGTGACAAATCCTGGCCAATGAAATGTGCAGAAGGAATACGTTCTGTTCAGAAAAAAAAACAGTGAAATTCTCTAGAATCAGTCTTTCCTGGATGCAGCAACGAGACCACCAGAAGTTCCTCTGGGGACAGTATCTGTCAGCGTGGGTCTCTTAGTGACTGTGTAAAGCAAAGGAAATGTCCTGCTGCTGATCTAAGTCAGACACTGTGATGAGAAAAAAAGGCCGTACTCTGTTATGCTAAGCCACAGGTTGCGAGGTTAATTTGTTTCTACAACATAACCTAGATTTTCCTGACAAGCATAGAAATTGGTAATGATAATATATTTCTGGTATTAAATTCCTTCCTGTTTGAAATACCTGGAGTAACTTCTAATTTCTGCACTAATA
Source organism: Papio anubis (assembly GCF_008728515.1). Taxonomy (NCBI): domain Eukaryota; kingdom Metazoa; phylum Chordata; class Mammalia; order Primates; family Cercopithecidae; genus Papio; species Papio anubis. Next base: position 86,292,888 of record NC_044976.1, read on the forward strand.
TGACTGATAAAAATGCCTAACCCAATCAGGAGATGATGGGGCGGGACCTCTTGTACAAAGTGACAGCTAAGCTATGTCTAAAACAATGAATAGAATAAGAGAAGTGAAGGGGAAGAGACATTTCAGAGTTTACACTATGAAAAAAGGCAGGGAGCAGCATCGTGGGGATTCATATTCAATACTATCTACTGAAGTTATAAAAAATGAGGTTGGAAAGATAAATAAGAATTTTTACTCCTGTTAAGGCCACAAGAGAGGGAAGATCTTGTGTCCAACGTTAAGGTGTATGAAGTCACATTACATGAAGGTGATGGAAAGAATCATTGATGGATATTAAAAGGGAAAGACAGAAGGAGGTTATACATGAATTTTAGGTAAATCCCTCCACCTACTACAGGAAGGGTAAATTCAGGTGACGTATTACTAAAAGAAAGGAAGGCTAGGAAGCCATTTAGAAATAGTATTCCTGGAGAAAGTTCATGAAGGCTGAAACTAAAGAAATAGTAAAGGAGATCAGACGAGGGAAGAAACCATAAGATATTCTGGGTATTCAATGAATTACACTTATTGAAAAATTCAGTGTGGTCATGATAAAAGAGAAGAATCAAAGCATGATTCTCAGGTTTCTAAACTGAATGCCTGGGTGAGTGAGATCCCTGAAGTTGAGGAGGATATTACTGGAGGAGCACATTTGGATAATTCATTCAATTTGTATTTATTCTCATTGAATCATCATGGGCATATCCAGATAGATATATCCAGGAAAAATTGAATATCTGTGATTAAAACTCAGAGCAGAATTCTAGACTTAAAATATAGATTTGTAGATTTCAAAACCATTCATCTGTAATTGGCAGAGAAGAGACTATGGAAGAGAGTGAGATCACAGAGGAAATTTTGGAAGAGTTGTGTTCTGGCAGAACATCAAAATTAAGCCTGGAATTCACAAATTAGACATAAAAAAACACCAGAGATGATCAAAGAGAAGAAAGTGGAGTATAGTGGCATAAAGTGATTGATATGGTTAGACTGTGTCCCCACCCAAATCTCATCTTGAATTGTAAACCCCATAATCCCCATAATCTCCACATGTCAAGGGACAGACCAGGTGGAGGTAATTGAATCATGGGGGCAGTCCCCCCCCCCCCCCCGCCGTGACTCACATTGACCCCCCTGTGAGTCAATGGAACCTCTTTCCTTTATAAATTACCCAGTTGTGGGCAGTTCTTTATAGCAGTATGAAAATGAACTGATATGGTAATAATAACAAAAGTGTCAAAAGCACAGTTTTGGTAAGCTATAATCTAAAAAAGGTCTACTGGGTTTGACAACAAGGAAGATGGCAGTAGGATTTGGGAAGGAATTAGAAATCAATAGAAATAGGAAATAGTCTGTATATATTTTTTAAAGGATAACAAGAAAGCTATATGGAATCAATGGGAGAAACTTCTGAACATGTTTCTAAGCTTCAAAGAAGCAATCCTAAAAATAAAGGTAGAAGATATTTATGGTAAAGATGAAGAGAGATGGAGTAAAGCCTCCATGGGCAAATGAAGAATCAGAGTCAAGAATAAAGGTGGAAGTTTGGCTTAGAACATTAGAGACACCGTGTCCTATAGAACTAGAAAAAGGGAGATGAGTCACATTGTGGATAAAGAAAATCTGCTGGTAGGACTTAGAAAAGAAATGTCAGAGGTCAGGAGGGGACTAACAGACAGAAAAAACAGAAGATTCAAGGACTTTGAGGTCTCTAATAACTTAAAGAACAGTGATTTAGTGAGTGACTTTACATGATTAGAGAAATAGGAAGTCATGATAGGAATAATTAAGATACAGCCTCACTGAATTTAAGATTATAGAAATGACACAGTTCATTCTGGATAGACATAAGTTCAGAGTTTCTATAGCAAAGAGAGAGTGAAATGAAAAGTAGGGAAAGACTTTAGGGGTGAACAAGCCAAGAAACCTTGGGTTTAGAGTATTTGCATGGTTACTACACATGGATTCATAGTGTTACTAAACTTGGGGTAGACTATGAAGACTGTTTCCAAGTCTTTAGTGACCAAGAGCTAGGAAAAATGAGTTGGTAAAAAACAGCAATGATTATGATCTAGTGTGACTACATACTTTTACTTGAGAATAAAGGAATATTGGTTGAGAAGTCACATGAGAATGAGAAGACTATCAAGCCCATTCCCAGTGTAAGCCAAAAGTGTTTCAGTCTGAATGATAAAGCATATAGTCACCCTAACTAAGAAAAAAATGGATTTGTAGGAAACACTCAAGTTTCAGCTAAGAAAAAAGGTGGGAAAAGTATTTTGTGCCTGGATCTATGTCATAAAAAGAAGGTTAATGAGGTGATTTTCTGGGGTATGTTTGTATGTGTGCTTCTTCAAGTCCCTCCATAACTGACTGCATGATACTGCCCTCCTTTCTTTCTGCTGTAGAAATTCTCCTCAATAGCTTATCATTCTATCCTTACTGTCCTCACGTCAAAGGCTTCAATTAGTAGTCCTATGTATATCTAAGTCTTAACAGGCCCAGTTTGAATTCTACCTTTGTTATTAAGCATTCTCAGACTATATAACAACCTTTTTGGACTTTTCTATTTTATGAACCACTATGCACTTTTTGGATATGTCAGTGTGGGGTACATCATTATATGCTGCTCATGAATCACTGTGTTGACTTTGCTCTCGCAAATAGCTGCAAGCTCTTTGAGAACATAATAGGTATTGTGGCTACTTACTGCTTTGGCTTCTTTTTACTGCTCCATCTCTATTTCTCTGGAAGAATTGCCTCTTGCCAATTTTAGATATATGTTTTTGTTGGAGATAAAACAGTACTAGTTAAAATATTCTACCTCATCCCTCCAATCTCAGAAATAACCAGATCACCAAGGATAGACCAGTTATAATACTATATCCTGGTAGAAATGGTGATTTGTTTGTAGGATAGCTAATAAGAGTTCTTCTCTTGGATTTTCCAAATGGGAGCTGGAAGGGAAGGAAAGATACCCTGTCTCTTTGGTTCTCAAGATGTTAGTATGGGACTTCCTAGCTAATGGCAGATATTTTCTATGATGGTTAATTTTTTTGTGTCCATTTGACTTGGGCCATGGAGTACAAGACATTTGGTAAAACATTATTCTGGATGTTTCTGTGAGGGTATTTTTGGATGAAATTAACATTTAAATTGATAGAGTGAGTAAAGCAGATTGCCCTCCCAAATGTGAGTGGGCCTCATCCAATGGGTCTAAGTCCTGACTAGAGCAAAAATCTGACCATCCCTTAAGACAGAATTCTTCCTTTCTGACTGCCTTTGAATTAAAAAGTTGCTTTTTCCCCTTGTGTTTGGACTCAAATGGAAACATCAGCTCTTCCTGGGTCTCAGGCCTTCAGACTCAGACGAAAACTAAGCCATCTCCTCTCCTTGGTCCCTAGCTTGCTCACTCTCCCTGGAGATCTTGGGACTTGCAAGCCTCCATACTCTTATGAGACAATTCCTTATAATAAATAATAAACAAACAAATAAAAGGGAATGAATTGACATCTAGAGATAAGAGGAAGAGAGAATGAGAGACACGACTTCAAGACACCAAGTCTCCAGTTTTTATTTCATTTCTGATGTTCCTAGGTAATGTCTATAGTATTGTTCCCTTCAATTCTGTGAGCTAACCCAGAATCTACCAGTAAATTCCTCTGGTGTTCTAATTAGCTTGAGCTGTGCTTCTGATCCTTGCAACCAAAAGAACCCTAACTGAAACAGTATATGTCTTATATGTCTATATTTCCTTTAACACTCAGGACTGTACAGAGCTCATGTTTGATTCAATAAAAACTTTGATTGATTGATTCATTGATTGATATTGGGATTAGATTACTCCTTTGCTCAGTTTGTTTCCTGTTAGACTCTTGGCCTTCTCAATATTTCATTCTGAGTCTTACATTGAAGAAAATTTATCCAGAATCCTCCTAAGAGATAATCCAACTCTGAGAAACCAAGGCCACTGGCAATAAATAGCCTAGATTCACAAAGAATAAGACAGATTAGACTAACTAGAAACTTTTTGGCTGGCATCACAAAGATTAGATTAGCCAAAAGGAATGTGTTAGATGATTATTTGATCTTGTGTCTTGATAGTGCACATAGTAAAGTGCTGGATGCAGCATCTTGTGAAATCTTGATAGCTAAATTAATTTAAATTAGCTGCATATGTAGACCTTAAATATCTGAATATAGCAAACAGAAGATGAATATAATATAGAAAGGTAGGTGTCAGGTTGGAATATACAGACTGGCTAATCAGATAATGGGGGGTCAGTTTATCTCTGCTTTATTGAACCATCTTTACTAATAGCATCTGAAGTGGCAAACAGCATGTTAATGAAATCTTCAAAGCACTGGTAAGAATATTAATAAATTAGACAAAGAACTTAAAGAGATATGAGAGATATACTGATAAAATAAAAGGATACTAGATAGGAAAATATTCCTCACATCAGTTAGATCCCAAATGCTTAATTAGAAAGAAAAAGAAAGTAACTAAGAAAAAGTTGTCGTGTTTTAAAAAGATGCTAGGGATCAGTATTAAGTACATCAAAAGGCAAGGTTACGTAAAAGCCCATAAATCCAAGTATAGGTAGAATAGTGTGCATTCAGTCTGAGAATTTTTTTTCAAGAGGAAAAATGCATATCTAATCCTAGAGCAGGGAAGGACTTTTAATATGTGAAAGCAACTGAATAATCCATAAAGAAAAGATTTGTCAGTGTAATAACTATGTATCATTAAGTACTGGTTGTAAAAAAAAACAACAAAATGCAACAGAAGGATAATAATTGTTTGTATAAAGTTTTATAAATCTCCGCAGAATAATATGAATAACTCAATAGATAATGAAGTAGTTACATGACAAACAGCACCCAAAAGACAGAAAGTAAATCATTAATAATATATAAAATTGACCAGGCATGGTGGCTCACACCTGTAACCCCAGCACTTTGGGAGGCTGAGTCAGGCAGATCCCCTGAGGTCAGAAGTTTGAGACCAGGTTGGCCAACATGGTGAAATCCTGTCTCTATTAAAAATACGAAAATTAGCTGGGCTTGGTGGTGCACACCTGTAATCTCAGCTACTCGGGAGGCTGAGACAGGAAAATTGCTTGACCTGGGAGGCAGAGGTTGCAGTGAGCTGAAATTGTACCATTGCACTCCAGCCTGCGTGATAAGAGTGAAACTCTGTCTCAATAATAATAATAATATATAAAATTTGTAATCTTATTTTTTAAAAGATGTAGTATTTTTAACCTTGAAAGTCAACTGGTATAGAAATAATATGCTTACATACTGCTGGTAGAAATAGTATTAAAAGCTAGAATTTGGAGGATAGAACAAAAGGAGTAAATTAAATTAGGATAGACTAATCTGCAATAACAGAGAGACCAAGGACTTTTCATGGCTAATGAAAAGAAGTTTGTCTGTTTATTTTTTCACATAGGAGTCCTGGTCAGGTGTTCAGGTTGGTGAAGCAGCTAGTATCTGCTCATCCAGGAAGCCAGGTTCCTGTCTGTCATCTTTTTGTTCCATCATCCCCACGTGCACTGTTATCATCTGTGTCCAGCTGGTGGAAGGGAAACAATATGGGGAAAAATGACTGAAAGGTTTTTACAGGGCATTTCTGAAAGTAGCATGCAATGTGTCTATTCATATTCCACTGGGGAGATGGCAGCCACTTGGCCACACTAAGTGCAAGGATCCTGGGAAATGTAGTCTAGCTGTGTGTGCAAAGAAGGAGAGAGCAGAGTGGGGCACTCAGTGAGCAGTGTCTGCCACAGAAACTGAAGTCAAAGTCCTGAGCTGTAATGGAATCCATTCACCGTAGCTCCAAAAACGATCAGCCCCAGAAACAAATTAACCAACTTGCATTTATTAACTCTGCAGGGGTTCTTTCATAACAGTCCCATAATCTTTGTAACATCTCCGTGAGATAAGCATTAATGTTTCCATGAGGAAAATGTAGGTCTGAAAGTCTTTAAAAGTATCTGTAAGCTAGGGAATGGCAGAGCTGAACTCAGGCCTGTCTGATTCCACAACCAAGTTCTTCATTTCTCAGCCTATCCCACAATGGATGAAATGAGCCCTCTGTGACTCTAGCTGCTTCATTTTGTTCTGCAATAACTACATGTAATCCATCACTAATTTATACTTACTTAGTCACTCACTTCCCAGTCAACATTTAGTAAGAACTTGCTATTTGCTGGGCTCTGAACTAGCTAAATTAATGTACATTATTTCTTTCGATCCCTGCAACCAACCCTTGAAAAAGACATTTTTTATTTCCCACTATGTGTGAACTTGGCAAGTCCGCACAACGAGTAGGCAGTAGTTCCAGATTGCAAAGCTCAGACTCCTCCCCATAACCCCATGCAGTGCCCACACTCACACGCACCCACTTTCCCAGACTATATACTACTCTTTAAGAGATGGCTTAATATACAAAACCTACCTCTAATCTCAACGAGCTACCAGTTAGCTGAGGAAGACAAAACACTCACATATGCTCACATGTACACACTCAATGCACACATAGAAGGAATATGTAGGCCGAAGATGACGGTGAGGGTATCAACAGTCTGTAATTCAGACATAGCCAAAATGAATGTATAGTGGAGATGTATGGAACAGTTTCTTGGAATCAGGAGGATTTGAAAAGGGGGGATTAAGAGAGACAGTGCGAGCCAGGGAGAAAGGAAACAAGACAGAGGTCTTCCAAGGTGGGAGAAAGGGAGCTCAGCCAGGGAATCCGGTAACAGAGTTGGCCCCATGCATGCAAGTGCCATGGAACACTATCTGGCCAATAATGTTGGTTAAAACAAACAAGAAGAAAAGAAAAATGCTTCACAAACACAGGTTAACAAGGTGTTGGCTCTGTTCTTTTCCCTTCTAGTGTGAGTGATCTGCATCCTAATTCAAAGTCTCCTCTGAAGGGGTTCAATTCTTGATTTAAAATACCTTCCCCTCCCCCTTTTTTATGAATGTGCAAATGTTATAATGCAAAGGTGAACTGAAAAGCTCTTTGTCTTCAGAGACTGAAATATATTGCCCTAATATTAGTTGGTGATATTGCTCTTGCAACAGCTGTTTTCCTATTAATATATGTGCAGTTTACTTTGTTTATCCAGGCTTATACCAAGAGATCTTACTGGAAGGTAGAGTAGATACCTCAGGGAGAAGGGTAGAGAATTCCTTGGCTCCAAAAATCTTATTTTAATGTGTAGCCAATTGCCTTCTATCCCAGAAATGATATAAATACATTTTAAAGAAAAATGTACCAGAACTTCAGAAGAGGTGTGTGGAGGTCCTTTTTTTTTCTTTTTAATGAAAATGATCATTAAAACTCCCCCTGACTAAGATTAGAGCTTTAGGGGGAAAGGCCTCACAAGTTGACATTTTAAAACTGTAAGGCAGTCCAGTTTCAATCAGGTACTGGATCCTTACTAGGTATAGATTCTAAGTACTCACTGTGCAACTAAACTTTGCTTTCAAAAATCTCAACCAAGGATTGGAAGATATTTTTCCCATTGATGGTATAAAACTGCACTCTTATATTGTATTTTAGGCATTCATTCACTCTTTTAATAAATACTAATTTTTTTTCTATGAGCCAGGCACTTTTCTAGGTATATCAAGAATATGGCAGTAAAGCAAATAAGATAGAGGAATAAACAATCTAGAATATGTTGCATTTGGTGAAGCAAAGTATCTCAAAATGATGGGTGAGGGGGTGGAGGGGTTTTTGTGTGTGTGTGGGCTGGACAGGGGAATCCTCTAGGATCATGTGAAATTTGAGAAGAAATGACCTGAATGAAGTGAGCCAGCAAGACCTGTGGATATTTGGGGGAATGTCATTTTAGGCAGAGCTAAGAATAAGTTCAAAGGGCCTCAGAAAGGAGTAGACTTGGAGTGTTTGAAGAACAACAAAGAAGGCAATGTGACTGGCAAACAGTGACTAAGGAGAAAGCCATGAGAGGTGAGTCAGAGAGAAAATGAGCAACTGGGTAAATGTGGGTCAATTTTATTTCGGGTAATGTTGAAAACCTTAGAGCGTTTTGAATAGAGAAGGGATATTATCTAAATTATTTTGTGAAAGTTAGTCCTAGTTGCTTCTTGAGCATAAACAGTAGTGGGGCAAGTGTTACAGCAGAGAAACACTTAGGAGGCTATGGTGATAATTTAAGAGGGAGAAGACAGTGGTCTGGACCCCTTGACAGGGGTAGAAGGGGTGGGGTAAGAGTGAGGTATAAATGGTGAAAGGGTGACTTTCTGAATATACTTGAACGTAAATCGGATGGAACTTTTTTGGTCACTCGTATTTAGGGTATGAGGAAAAAAATACAAAACAAGGATGAATCCAAATTTGGGGACCTGAGTAAATGAAAAGTGGAGTTGGAATTTAATAGACTGAGGAAGTTGGCGGAGGTTGGATATTTGGGGTGGAAGTCTTTTTCACATGTGAAGTTTGAGATGCTATTTTGATAGCCAAGTGGAAAGATGGGCAGATGAGCGAATGGCTGGACACAGGAATCTGGATTTCAGGGAAGAAGTCAGAGCTGAGATATAAATATGGAAGTTATCAGGGTATAGTCTAGTTTAAAAGTTTTGACTAGGTAAGTTTACCTAGTGAGTGAGCACAGAATAAATAAAGAATTCTGAGAAAGTAGTGCTAAGGCATCCATCCCATTACTTAGAGGAAGGACGTATAAAAAATAATCGTGCAATGGAGACTGAGAAATCGCTGTCAGCGTGTAGGAGGAGAACCAAGGGAGAAAAGTGTCCTGGAAACCAACTGGTTTCTGCAAGGAAGGAGGATTGAGAAGCAGGTGGACAGCAACCAGGGCTCCAAGAGTAGATCTAAACAGAGGAACTTTCCAGATTTGACAGCCCATGATTCAATTACTTGCCCTGGGTTCCGACTGCCTCACAGGGTTTGACTGAAAGTTACTCAGTGTTGGGGGCTCATCTCTGACGTTGCACCTGCTCTTACTGAAACCAGTAGCTCTTGCTGCTATCTTAGGTTGACACCTTATAGTTTCTAATTATTTCCAACTAAAGAGGAATATCAAGCAACCATTTAAAAAGAATCGATGATTATACATCTTTACTTAATTGAGGCTTTCTTCCTACATCATCATTGTTATCATGTAGTCATTGTTGGTGTCTTCATTATCTAATCACTTTTACAGGGTCTGTACTTGCCATTGAACTAGGATCTTTACATATTCACTCTGTTCTAGTCTTGGCAACAATCTGTGAGTTAGGTATTTTTGTTTCTATTTTAATGCATGAGAAAACTGAGACAGGTGGGTAAAGTGCTTGATTGTAAATGGCAGAGCTAGGGCCCTGGAGTGTCTAAACCCAGAGTCCAATGCTCTGAATTGTTCCCCTGCTTCTGATTTAGTGACTTTCACGTGCTTGGTTTACTTTCAGCAAAAGAAATTTTATTTCATTTAAAGAAAAATAAATACCAAGACACTTACCAATAATCTGAGAGAAAGTTGCTGTAAATCTTCCAGAAACCCTTACTCCATCCATCCCTTAGACCAATGTTTTGTCTAATTCCTGAAGTTTGAGACTCCCTCTTTAGATGTTAGCATACTTTACATACCACCTCCATTTCTATCCCCACCCCTAATAATTCCTCTCATTGCCTATTAAAGTATGAGGGGTTTTTGTTTTTGTTTTTGGTGGAGACCGGAGATGGCAAACAAAGCACATCTATGGTCTTCATTACACATATGACATGCATTACCTCACTATTTATATTCTTCTCCAAATTCAGGCTTTCAATTACTTCTGTCTACAGGCTTGGTTTAAGGCTAAATTATATTTATTTTGCAAATAATATGGAAGGGAAAGGTTGATCTCCATCCATTACATTTGCTAGTTTCGAGTCTCTAAAAATGTTAGGGTCCGTCATTTCTACCCTTGTTAAATTATTACATTTATAGAATATTTATGCATATTGTGTTCGATTTGGACAATATTGATCACTTTTTACCTATATCACATTTATAGTGTAAGCACTCTTACTATGGTTTTTTATGTTAAACGTTTGAGATTCAGTTGACCATTTTTGAAAGTAAAAAAAAAAAAAAAAAAAGTGAGATTTGTGCTGCTTCTAAGCCAGTATAACTGAGCTAAACTCCATTTGCCTCTTTATAAGATATTCATTTCACTTCTCGGCTTAATGAAAACCAGAATAATATTTTGGTAGCCATGGAAATTGTACTCCACCATTATTTTTGATTAATGCACATTTTTTGTTCTAGTTGTAGAATTTTTATCTCATCATAAAACTTTCATTAATATTCCAATGACTTTTTCAGAGACTATTCCTCAAAAACCAACAGAAACATGTTAATAACTTGATGAGGGTATGAGCTCCACTGAGCTTCTCATCATTTCCAACAGCTCAACAAACGTAAATTTGAAGCTGTCGTCTCAGAATTTCCTTTTCAACATACAGAATACTTTTAGAAGTGAAATTTTCATGTTAAATTTTACAAGAACATGACAGCAAATTTCCAGTGCTATATATGCCTCCTCTAAATAGCAATGCTAATACCCATGGACAAATACAAAAAGACATAAACCATTAGCAGTTCTATAAACAAAAATAGAAAAATTCTGAAATAAAAGCAAAATTCAGGACAGAAGCAAGTTCTATTAACTAACCTGTGGGCCCCTCTTTGGCCTCATCTCTCATCTCTTCTTCTTATTTATGTCTGTCATTTTATTTTTTTCCATCAAAAATGATAAATGATCTGACTCTCCAGTCATATCCACCACCTTCCAACTTCTTAGTCATCAAGTTCCTCATATTCCCAGTTCTCCACCAAAAAATTCCCTGTCTCTGCAGTGGCTGCCCTGATGCCTAGAGTAGGTGCAGGCACTGTTGGGCAATTCTCTAGCACTTGTAATTCTCACATCATAACATTTATTACACGTTAGCATCATGGCTTCTTCGTTTGACTCTTGTCAACATGAGATTTGGGGCAATGAGAGCAGGGACTCAGCATTTTATCCAACAGATTATCTATCACACATTATATATTTCATACTATGTATTGAAAAACTGAAGTGCAACATTAAAGGAGGTAAATAAATGAAACATTTATGTAGTGGTGGAGTGCAGTTTATGAGAGTTCAGGCTTCCTTACATTGACAGTGCTGGATTCAAATCACAACAACTTGGACACTTATTTGTTTAATTTACTGACCTTGGGTAAATTACCTAATCAATTGGAATTTCGGGTCCTTTTCTATGAAAATGGAGAGAAAAATAGGTATTTCATCAGATAATTATGGTGACTATACAATGAAATAGTTTATATGGCATTGTGTTTGGGATATCAAAGTATCAAATATATATTTCTTCCTGTTATTATTAAACAACATTATTGCTAAAGAATAACAAAATATGCCTACAGATGAGAGTATGAATTTCTTTTGCTGCAGTGATTATTAATTTCAGTGGTAAATAAAAAATAACTAATGGAAAAGGATTACACAATAAAAATGATAATTGTATAATAGTGTGTTGAATCTACAACCACAATCAACAAAGATTAGAATGTGGCATGACATTAGTCAGCCTGCTAAATTCTCCATTAGACATCAAGGAAAATTTATGTTATCCCTTTGTGCTTATTTTTGATAATTAGAGAAATTCAGATTGAATTGCATATGTAATAAACTAAAAGACAATCACTGGCAGAATTAAAAATCAAATGTCTTCCAAAAAAGTATAGAAGCTTTGAAAAAAAATCAAGATATAATCTACATAGTGAAACACAGAAAACTAAGGATATAGCAGTGCAGGAAAAATAAAAACCAACAAATAAAAACTAAAATTCATAAAACATTGCAAATACATAGCCAACGATATTAGTTACAAAATATATGCAAATACATTCGACATCGTATTAAAAATTAGGCCTTTCAGAATAACATTTTTAAAATTCCATATAATCTTCCAAGAACAAAATAACCTTGTAAGTGTTAAAATGAAAGATTCATTAAGGATAAACAGAAATTCAGTGTTTTATAGTTCAAGTTTTCTACAACAAGCAGATATTACCTCTTTAGGGAGAAAATGGACTAAGGTAATACGTGTCAAGACCTCAGAAGGGTGCCTGGCACAGAGTAAGCTCTACTTAAGGGTTTATAGTACTAGTCATTGCTGTGGCTATGCTAGCGCCATCTGAGTAATACATCAAAGTCAAGACATCAGCAATAGTATCACAATCAAGCACCCTCCTAGGCTTTAGGGTGAAATTGGTCAGATTTGTGGGAAGACCCCAGGGTGAAATTCCCTGTAGTAATTTCAGTTATTTCTGCTGTGGTCCATTCATCATTATCATAACCCTTATTTGAAGACTAATGAGTGACATATAGTAGATACTTACTTTCATTATTTTCACTAAAACAGCAAGAATGACATTTAAATTGCTCTTCAGTTTACAAAGTGGTTTCAGCTTTATTTTCTAAGGTAGTAGGAAACTTAAGCTAATTTTCATTGAATTACTTGCCCTCCCCTATCATGTAAATTCAGCTATTGTATTCATTTAATTCATTCATTAATTCATTTGTGAATTACTTAGCAGACTTTGTGCATATATTCACACACACACATATGTGTGTATATATATATACACACACACACATATATATGTATATATATATACACACACACACACACACACACAGTGAGTGAAAACAGGCATGGTCCCTACCCTCTTAAAGCTTATTGTGTATTAAGAGACAACAATTAATTTGTTATCCAAACTGAAGGAAGAAAAGACAGTTCTACGAAAGGTTATAGCATATAACCAGCAAGTCTATCACCTAGTCAGGGCAAGGATAGGTTTTCACAGAAGGTCTGTTATGGCCAATGGTTGTTATTAACATATCTTCCCTGCCATGTACATGGCTCAGTTTATCTTTTTAACATCTAGAATGCTGATTTACCAGAATAAGGAAATTTATATTCAATGAATCCTCTGTTCTGATCACCTGAACTAACTTTGTAATCTATCAGTTTATACCTTGTTTTGTTAAACCCCGTGTATTATGTCTTCTGAAAATATACATTTTGCATTCACTAGTCAGTAAAAACCACATTTAAAAAACTACTGGGGCAGGAAAACAGAAGAGACACTCAAATGGGCTGTTATGTATCCAGAGCGAAACATTTTCAAACAGGTTTACATTTTGGAAGGAGCCACATAGCTCCTTACCCAGCACGCTCTGCCCCAGCATGAGTGGAGAGTTGCCCTGTACTGCCCCTAGAGATTGGGCCGTATCTGAAAGAGTTACCTGGGTGTGAAGGAGAGAAGCCATGTAGTGTATTGCCACAGCTATCTGGGGCTCTTTTGCAATGCCTGTAAACAAATTTATTAACGAAAAAAAGAGTTTAACAAATAATGCCTAAATGCATTCCTCTTGTAAGAATGAAAACATTGGTAATAAGATTAAAGTTGCCTTTGACAGCCACCCTTACATATCCTTTGTATCCTTGTATATCCTATAGGGATATCCTGTGTCATCTATGAAGCTAACCACTGTCACTGGTGTGGTGTTTTTTTCAGAACCATTTTCTCTGAATTTATACATATGTGTGTGATACTAATTTCACTAGTTTTGTTTCCACAAATAGTATTTTCCTGAAGCTGTTTTTTGTAAACTTTTTTTTAACCAAAGAAGATATCTTACAGATTTTCCGTGACTATAGAAATAGATCTACTTCATTTAAAAAAAAATTATTTTTTAGAGACAGGGTCTCACTCCATCACCTGGGCTGAGTGCAGTAGCACAATCATAGCTCACTGCAGTCTTAAGCTCCTAGGCTCAGGTGATCTTCCACCTCGGCTTCCTGGAGTTAAAGATGAATGCCACCACACCCAGCTTACCTCATGCGTTTTTATTGTTGCAGAATGTACCAAAATAAGAGTATACCAGAGTTTATTCATTCCCCTAATGATGGGCATGCAGGTTTTTTCCTGTTTTTTACCCAGAACAAACAATGCCGCAGTGAATATTCTTGTAAATATACTAGTTGATCTTTTTCTAGGATATCATCATATATATATATATGCTAATAGATATATATTCATATATAATATATAATATCGATATATTAATGTATATCATATATATTCATACATATGATAATATAGATATATGTTCATATATATGGATGTGAGCTTATAAAAATTTTAGAAGGCTTGTCTGTCACCTTATAATTTCATAGTTTACAAGGCACAACTTTAAATAATATTCAAAAATCAGAATGGCATGAGCACCAGCCCAGCCGAAATGAGGCACCACAGAGCCAGGACAGGTGTTTGCCAGAAGTATTCGGTATTCTGTGAGTACTTTTCCTTTCTGCCCAAATACCCACACAGGGATTTGAGTTTTCAGTGCTGTTATTCAGAAAACATTTTTACTCTCTTGAAAATATTTCTGTGATCGTATTTGATTATTCACACTAGCAGTGGTGCACATCCTAGACCAAACAGCACATAAGCCAAAGACTGTGTGTGTGTGTGTGTGTGTGTGTGTGTGTGTGTTGCACAGGTACATTATGGCTGATATAAAAACAAATATTATTACTTTTAACAAAAAGTATAACTCAATTTGAATATCTAAATGAAGTATATAATAAACATTTAATTAAGCACATAATTTTAAAAGAATATTTTTGTACGATAAGACAAACAAAAATGGGTTGGAATATTTCTCAATAAATACAGTATTATTTTTCATCTATTCTAGTCCAAATGTTATAAACAGTTTAGACTTTTTCTGGAATTTTGTGTGCTTCTGACTTTTCATATCGGTTCCCCTCAGAAGCTTCTCTAACTTTTTATATTGTACCTATGGATTCTTAAGGAACTAGTCCTATGACTACTAAGCTTTCATACTCACTTAAAAAAATGTTAAAAGTTTCCGTAGTTTAAGTAGAAGCTAAGTCTTCTACTTAAGGGCGTTTCTTTCATCCTTTCCATGACGGAGAATCAGAAAAAGAAGGAAAAGAAACACATGGGGCATTCCCTTTGCTGAGATTTCAAAAATGCCTAGTGATTACTTCAAAAGAATCTGAAAGAAGTACTTTTCTATTTAATAATTAAACAAGAATGCAGCATATCTTTTCCATAGTTTTTCTTCTAGGAAAATAAAAAATGGGAATAGCATGGCATGTTGTCTTCTGTGGAGTACATTTCCATCCACCAATTGGAAGCTCCTACCAAGTTAACAACAATACATCATAGAATATTATTTCCTTTAGCAAAACACTAGCAAAATTCCTACCCTCAAACATGGCTAATCTCTTACCAAATACTTTCATGCTAATAGAAAAGTTTAAAATAAATTAAAAGAGGATTTTCAAAGCAAATCAGAACTGGTGATCTGATGGCACCCAAGAGAAGGGAGTACGGCCCACTCCTATTAACCATTCCCCTTTCCCCGGTCACTCAGAACTGTAGTTGTTTAGTACCTTCTTGATTCAAAAGCAACCGAAGCCATCTTTCATTCAAAGTGCTCATGACAGAGGGATCTGGGGAAGCAATTTCCAATCTTATGATTTTAGACTCTATTAAGCCTCTTGTTCTTATAATTATCTTCACATTTTCTCTATTACTTTACATAGATAGCAGAAAAAAGAAGCTGCAATTTTGATTACAGGATTGTTTTAATCTCATGACTTCCTCATATCCACTTTTTCTCTTTAATTTCTAATTTGAAACATATTAAAATAATAAAAAAATTCAGATTCTAACACTAATTATTTGACAGGTCTAAGATCCTAATCTCTCAAACATCTTACTTATTTCAAGGAAGCACATATACTTTTAAGCATTAAGAAAAAATTAATTTTAATTTATTCTGTAAATGAGGAACTTTATTTTTAATTTGATAACATACCAGTCTATTCCAACTGAATTTGAAAGAGAGAAATAGTATACTGTTGCAACCCCAAAATCAAAGTTTCTTACTCTTTGCTATACAGATGAGCCTGGCATTTTTTATTTAAAAACACTTTCATTCTACATATTACAAGATAGGTGTGTTTATTGGTCATATATAACTCTGATCTAGGCATAATATCAAGCTCTTGGACACAAAGATAAAGAAGACTCTGGCTTTAAGGTGCTCACAATATAATAAAATGCAACATTGCTAGCACTACAAGGTGTAGTAACAACATGCTGGTGAAACATTATGGGCACCAAATGATTCCTTCCCGCCAAGGGAACCCTCAAGAGGGTGTCATAAAGGTAGTAGTTAATCAGAAAAAGCAGAATTGCAAATGAGTAGATATTGAGGTATATTTTAATAAACTCGGTTTATAGCTATTTAAAAATCACTTTGAAGATTGTTTAATTCTGTACAGATACATGTACAATTTCCTCCTACTTTAGTAGTTTGCAAGGTGTATTTACAGAAAGCTGACACAAGGGGCAAGATGCAAGCCAAGCAAGGTTCTATTTTCTCCCTCTACCTTCCTTCAACAGCTGCCCCCATTTCAGCAAGAAAAGCTCTGCTTTTAGCTGCATTATATATATGTAATTTGTCATTTATTTGTTTTGTAAATTCAGACTGTTGTGTGTGTATATATATTTGTCAGTATGTGTACATACACATACGTATATGTATGTAAGTATATACATATATTTTAAAATTAAGTCACCACTAGTAATAGACATACAGATAGACCTATATACAAAAAAATAGAAGTTCAGGCTTTGAAAATAAAAGAATTTCCAACAAACACTTTTGTATTACAAATCCACTTTCAGTTAGAGAATTTGTGTACAATGAAAACAAAGAGGTCAAGTGTAAATGGGGCACATCTTCTCCTTCACACTAAGAGAGTGACTTGCTAAGACTGCAGCATTTCACATTTGAAATGATTCTGTGAAATTACAGACTCGGATTTATCTACTTTTTTCCTGAATTCTTCAGCATAGCACATTAGTTTTTAAAACAAATTCAGAGCTCTATACTAGCCTTTAGAATACTTTTTAAAACTCTGAGATCTACTTGTGCTCAATCATTTTTATTTACCAAGAAAATTCTTTTATATTTTGAGGAAGAAGAGTGAAACTGCTCCTTTGGAGTTATCATGTATAAATCTCTTTGGAGCAGTGTAGTGGCAGGAGGAAGAAATGAACAAATTCCCTTTATTCGTTGTCTGCAAGGTCTTCATTTCAAAATGCAGAGGTGATCAATGGGTTAAGTATCATCACAATTATAAAAATTGTTGAGATTGAAAAATAAGTTTTCTCCTGTTTATGTTAGACTGAACCTGCCCAATTGAGTCATGTTTTTGCTATATGCACAGAAACACACACACACACACACACACACAGACACACACAAACACACAGGCTTGCACCTTCCAGGAGCCTGATTTGTCTTGAGAAATGAAAGAGGAAACTAAGAAATGGTGACAAATAAAAAACTTTCCATGCCAAGGAGAAATGCAGTAAGTTTAAAAACTGGTTATGGAAACTTTTTTAGGGAAAAGACACTCTTATTTGTCTCTTGGCCTTGGATAGCTCTTAGAGGATGTTTTGTTTGGATTAGGAGTGAGAAAGAGAGAGATAAACCACTCTGTCTATGAAATCAAATGGCTTTCGAAGGGAGGAACAAGTGAACTTGGGGACAAAGTGGGAAACTAGAAAGAAAGCGTGTCTTCAACATCCTAAGGGGATAAAACCGTATTAAGAAAACAAATGGAAATTTCCTAGTGTGTAATGACTGAGGCTTTTAAGAACAAAGTCAACTATTTTTTTATTTATAAGTTGACTGTGGCCCACTGTGATATATCCACCTTCCAACCAATCTATGATCCCACCTCTCATCGGCTGATTCAAAATCCTCAGTAAAATCTAGTACATATATAATCTTTAGTAGGTGATATTTGGGGAGACTACATCATATCCAGTAATGTGGTATGACATGGAAACTAAACAGTATGTACAGGTGATTACAAGCAAAGCAATGATTGAGAATCTAGCAGAAGCTGCAGGGCCTACAGGAAAGATGAGCTTCTGATCCTAAGATTCTTCAGGAGTGTGGGGATGGTGAGAGACTGAGTTTCCGATCAGCAGTGGGACAAAGGCAGGCTGATCCCAGCAAACCAGAGACTTGGAGACATTCTACAATTTGATCCATGCATTACATTTCTTGTTGTTCCAGAAACGGCTCACTAAAACCTACATTTGGAATGCAACAGAAGAAAAAAGAAAAAGAAAGAAGAGAAAGAGGTGGCAGGTGGAGGGAAAAGAATAGAAAAAGGAAAGAAGAATGCAGAGGAGCTCTACTCCAATCCCTACAATTCATTTAGTCTCTGCTATTTTGGTAATTTCTCTCAAATCAAAGCCTCAATATGTCATCAGACATTATATTAAAGAGCCATCCCCATCTGGCTTCAAAATGTCTTTTAAGCCATATTTCCCACTACGTCTATGTCTTGTAACTCAGACTATTGGCTGATGACCCCTGGGACTAGCAGAGATGGGGGCTAATTTACATTGGGCAGACCCTTGCTTCCTAGTAAAGGAGTAGGGCATGGAGAAGAGCTTTGGCAAAGCACCTGCAGCCCCAAGAGGGAAGCTATTCAGGTCAGGCATCTATTTTCCCTTTCCTGGATTTGGCTTGGGTTGGAATGAGGCAAGTAGAGTGTAGACATCTTCTATCTACATAACTAGGAGGATCTTACAATCACCTTGGAGGGCAAAATCCAAGAATGTACTTTGCTATACATTACTTCAGTTATTTTCTGTCTTTCACTAAATTGAAAAGCAAAGAATGTGACTTCTTTGTTCTTCAGGTTTCCCTTTATTGGTATATTGGAGACTCACATCTATTGACCTGAATAAGAGAGAATGACAGGTTTGAAGGGAATGTGTACAGAAGAGAAATACATTGGTCACAATTTAACAAACTCACCTTGCTCTTATCAATATTGAGAATTGTGATGACGCAGTCACTGAAGTGAAAATTAAGCAAAAGGAAGAAACAATAGCATTTGGTGCCTGTTCAAATGGTGCAGCTTTCTCCTACCATCCTTTTATTCACTAGGCTACTGCTGCTTGGGATTTCAGCACACCACTTGTTTCCAGCCTTGCTTATCCATATCCATTTCCTTGGAATTCTCAGGTCTTCATAGAATTTCCTTGGAATTCTTCAGGCTTCTTCTCAGTATTCTGATCCTTGCTCTATCATCTTCCCTGAAGGCTTTTCCTTACCCATCTCTAAAAATAACACCCAACACATCTCCAAACACACACATAGTCACTTTCATTCTATTTTCTGCCTAGCTCTTCTCACAATGTGAAATCCACTCATCCTATCTATATATCATCTATCTGTTTATCCATATCGAGCATCTATTATCTCTTTATAAACTAGCATCTTTCTTTTTATCCCTATCATTTATTGTCTATTATCTGTCTATCATCTACAAATTGTTTTTCTCTATCTTTATAAAATATTCCCACTAGAATCTAAGCTCCATAAAAGTAAGGACCTCTTCTGCAGTTCCCTGCTCTATCCGCAGCACATAGAACAGTACATCCAACACATAGTAGGTGGTTACGAATGAATAACACTTAAAGGAATTTTATGTACAGCATTCATCTACTGTTCTTTGTTTTCAATACATGTGTTAATGACAAATGATTATTATCCATTTCTCAAAATTGGGCCAATGAAACCTCTAGCTATTTTTGTTCACTAACAAAATTCTGCCTAGATTGCAGTAAGTTCATATATAATTTTTAACCTTTGCAACCATTTAGGCTTTTTGACTAAATCGGGTTAATCCTTCCTCAAACTAATATGAACTATTAAGATTTTAGTAATGTAATGATGTATGATTCACCAGATATCTCAAAATCCCTTTTCCTTTGTTAAATAAGACCTAAAGGAAATGACTAATTAGTCAATTTGAATGATTTCCAAATAACACCACCAGCCAGCCTGTGTTTGTCTATACTACCAAGGTGAATTATTCATTAGCATTTATGAGAAGTGCCTGAAGAACACTAGCAGTGGGAGTAAAACAACCTGGAATGGTTTTTAAATGACCTTCCAAGCAACTTGGATTAACAGTGGCATTATTCTCCCTGTACAAATTGAGTTAAAATTTTCCCCGTGTCAGGTCTCAAAAGAAGGCAGTGAAGGAGTGCAGCCTCATGGAGAAATGACCTTCTGCATCTCCCAACATTTTAGATTCTGCTTTTTTCCCTGTGTAGTGACTGTGTGCGTGTATGTGTGTGTGAGAGAGGGACAGAGATGCATAGAGACAGAGAAGCAAAGAAGCAGAGAGAGGAGTGAGGAGAATCAGAAATGGAAAGAGAAGGAGGAAGGAAATAAAAACAGAAATGAGAGAGAAAAATATGAAGGAAGGAAAGGAGATATGTAGTCGTGAAGGAAAAAAGAGAAAGAGAATAAATAAATATAGGAAATAAAAGCTAAAAAGCAGAAGGAAGAAAGGGAAAAATGGAGGGTCAGAAGGAGGGAGAAAATCCAGAGGAGTGACAGACTCAGAGGCAAGCTTTCCCTTGAGTTGGCATACCAGGCTGCCAGAGTCCCAAGAGTTCTCCCAGGTGTGCAGAATCACCTGATTTTATACTGATTAAAAGTGTAAATTGCAACACAAAAAGAAAAAAAAAGTAATTGTCATGTTGTTTCTCTCCAGTGAGGTCACACTCCTTGGTTGTAGCTGAGCCTGCTGCTAGGCACACTCCTCTTGTTTAATAAAATTGTATTAACTTTATCCCTGCCCTTGATTTGTGGCTTTCTCACGTTGTGAGGAATAAATAATAAATGATTGTAAAGTACTTGTACATATGAAATGCCACATAAATGCTTAATAATAATCAGCTTAGGCCAGGAAGCCAGGGGGGTTGAATAGAAATCATTGCACAAGGCCATTCTTGTTTATGTGGCTAAAATCATCCTGTGCGCTGTCTCCACTTCAAATCATCCAGCAGATTTAATTTTCACCTATTCAAGAATCTACTTCTCTGCAAACTAAACAACCTTTGTTCCTCCATCCTTATGGTAATGTCATTTATAATGGTGGAATATAACTGCAGCAATTCATCTTTGCCTTTTCATTTCAGCTATGTTTTTGCAGCACTCCTTCCCTCCTTGTTAGCTCTTCCAAATCCCCACATACACGATTTTGGGTCATCACTTCTTACCCCATTGGGGATGCCTGCCCTATTTTTATTAGCTTTGGAAACATATCTGTGTCCCGCTCTTGGATTTTATTATGTTTGTGTTTTGGAAAAGCAAGATAGCTAAGTTGGTCCTTCCTTGATGGTCTTCATCTATGCATTCATTCAATCCTCTATTCATTCAACACTTATTGTTGGAGTCTTGTGCTGGGCACTAGGAATACAATGGAAATCAAGATGAAAAGAGTTTGCATTCCTTAAAGAAAACACACAGGGTATTTCTAGCATAGTTTGGAAAATGCTACAACTAGAGAAGTGCAGAGAGTTAAGGAAAGGTAGCATGTAAGTGGAATGAAGTAGGAAATTCTGCTAGGGCCGGAGCTTATTTTTTTGTTTTATTTTAAAATATCTTTATGATCATTTTTGTATACTATTTAACCTAGCTGTAACTCACCTGGTTTGACCTGTGGTTGTGGATAGAAGGGAGTTGTTCAGACCTAGGGAAAGAGCCCAGGACTGGCCTCTCCTTGTCATTTGGCGAGAGGAAGGAAAGTGCTCTCCATCACCTCTGTCTGCTGCAGTTCCTGGTGGTTGGAACCCAGACTTTGAAGGTTGGCAAGGGTTAGCCCTTTTTGTCTATATGATTGTTGATGTTAGAGTCTATAACTTCAAAAAAGAAGATATTGTCTAGACTTGTATTAGTACATGTAATGACAAAAGTAGAACATGCTTATAGTAGAAAAAAAGTTGAAAATAAAGCTGAGCAAAACTAAATTAACCACAATTGCATCACCCGTTAGGGACCATATTTATCATTTAATACATGTCCCTTCAGATTCTTTCCTATGTTTATATGTAAATGTGCCTTAAGGTACATATTCCCCAATCCCATAATATTACTTTTCTTATCAATGGGAGACTGTACTTTACTCTGCACACATACATACTGGTTTATTACCTTTTTAAAGACAAAATATAAAAATATATATTTATATTATATATAAAATATATAATAATATATATAAATATATATTTATATTATATTCATGTCAAAATGTTTTTATCATGATTCTAATGACTGTTTCATATTCTATTACACATGTGGAATATTTAAACTTTTCAGATCTGTGTATGTTACTGAACTGAGCCTCCTAAAACTGGTATTACTGAGTAAAGTATGCCTGCATGAGAGTTTTTGTTACATTGCCAAGTTGCCCTCCAGAGAAGCTGGACCGGCTTCTACTCTGATCTCCAGTACGTCAGACCCTTTCCCACAACCCTTACTCTCCTTCTTAGCCCTACATACACCCTTTTGCCAAGTGGAATACTCTCAAGGAAGGTATGTTTGAAGCTCAACAATTTTTTCTTCTACTCTTCCATTCATTCCCTTGTGGTATGAGAATTAGTGGGCCTTGGGTTTTCAAACAGGTGGAGAAGGCTGTAGGGTGTATAATTGTTTTTGGTGAAACCATCAACGTCCATGTTTAATTCTTCCTGCTCCACTTCCTCCAATTCAATTAGGCTGTTCTTACCAGGGGGAGAGTTTTCAAAGCATCAGATGAAGTGTTACCTCATGATTAATAATTCATGACAAGAAATGAAGATTGGGAAAGGTAATAATGCCCTCCAAGCTGTTTTTCTCCACCACTCCCTTGTTCTCATTCGCATAAAATGCTGTGTCTCAATCATTAAAGCAAACATACAGTTTCATTGCCCCATAAACCAAAGATCCAAAGCAGGAATTCATAAGCTTTTTGAAGTCTCAAGCTCCTTTGAGAATCTTGTGAAAGCTACAGACTCTCTCTCTAAAGGGAAAAATGAACTTTGTGGCATGAACTGATACGGTGTTTCCAGTTCACACGAATAAGGCACCCCTGGAAAAGCATCCGAGGACTCCCTAGGTAAAAATCTCTGGTTAGACAAACAAACAGACCAAAAAAAAAAAAAAAAAAAAAAAAGACAAGCCCAAAAGGAATCAAAAGTAGATGGACAAGAAGTTTAACATGCCTTGCCTGTACTATCTGTGCCTAAATTTGCAATGAAACACTTGAAATTCTTCAAGTGTTATTTATTTAGTTATTTAGGCAGTTTGCAAGGGGACCAGTGAGGTAGGTGAGTATTAGAAGAGTGGATTTTGGCAAAGCATATATTACAGGAGAAATCAAATGGTGACTGTGGGGGCATGGCTGATATTGAAATCTATTTGCAAGCCTACTTTCAAGGCTGCATTTTTTTCTTGCCAAGTGCTATCAGCCATAAAATGTCCAAGGCAATGGGCCACACCCACAGCTTCATGCTCTGCTACTTGGCATTCCTCTAGTTCTTCCTCAATTGTCATATCTCCACAGGCCATAACAAGGGACAACAGTCAGCAGCAATTCAATTTCGACCTCCATCTGCTGGCAATAAGAACATAAGGGAGAAATTAATGTACACTCACATACTTGTCATTATAGTAGCCCAAATTTGCTTTTATAGTGTGACTTTCTTTCAAGAAAATTTTTAAAAAAAGTTTTCCTTCAAATCCCAAACATCAACTAACCCGATAGAGGACTAAAATAATCATCTCTATTTTTTGAAGGCACAAAGATGCTAAAAATTTGTCCAGGGCCACATAGCACTTTCATGGAAAAGTATGGATATCAGAAAAGCTCTCTGAAAACCATTTTGACATGTCTTAAAAGGTTGACATCCAATATACAAGCCAGAAAGCAGGTTATATTAACATTTAATCAGATTGTATAAACATACAGCAAAATATTTGTGTTCTACTACCTAACACAGTATTACTTCACTCATTTTTCTCCTTTTATTCTCATTACCAAAACCCAAGACCCATGATTTGACATTTACCAGCTCTGTGATCTTGAGCAAGTTACTTAACCTTCTTGTGCCTTTACATTTTCCTCTGTGAAACGGAAATAATAATAGATGCCAACTCAGATTTGTTAAAAGGATTAAATGAAAAATTCTTAGATGATTCCCTTAGAATATTTCCTAGCATATACAGGGTATCCTGTAAAATCTGGAAACATAGATACAATCTTCTTACACATTTGACAGGTTGATGAAAGATGAACACATTGAGCTTATACTCATAAGAAAATGAAAGGGCTGATCACAATGATTGCAGAGCCCTTCTCTGCATTTCATCTTGGAAGAACTACCATTTCCCGCAGTACAATTAGAAAACTATTTAAAAATTCAAGAACATAGTGTGTTCAACAAACTCTTCTGTGAACAATTATTTATTTCTAACAAGACAGAGGAAACAGCCATCACCAACCAAGGTCATAACCAACCAAAGACATCATCTTGCCAAACACCCAAGGAATTGGAGGTGTCTTGCAGAACTGTCCAGTGATTCCCAAAACACATGCCTTTCAACCATACAAGATGCAAGTTCTACAAAGCTTATCTGAGGATGATCCTATCCAGCACGATGAGAGGCAAGGCACTGAATGTATCAGGTAAGGCTTCTGAACAAATCACATATTGCAATGTAATACTAATAACCATTTTAGTGCATATTTGCTTAAGTTTCCAGGCTTTGGGCCAGCTACAGTAAATACGTATTAAATATTTACTATTACTATTAGCATTATGATTATTTAAGAAAAAACTTAAGAAAAAAGATGTTACATGATCCACTTTTCTCATTTTTGAAATAGTCACATTTTCACATTAGTAAGTAAGGGTAGAAGAATCACTAGTTAGTAATGATTTAGCCCTTTTAACTTATGGTCCCCTATTGACCTCTTCCTTCATTAACTAATCAATATGCTCCCAATCCTTGAAGGAAACACAACAGTGAAATAAGTTTGCACATATTTCCTAGTTCTTCTTTATAGAATCCAAGAAGTTAAGACCCAAATTGAAATTTGAAATCTCTCTACATATTTGTTTCTCTCCTTCCTACTGACAATGTCTACCTCATACAGAGATAGTAGTATAAAGTTGACTTTGATTCATGAAAATGTTATATTTAGGGAATGAAAATACTTATACAAATAAGAGCAGCATCCTCAAAAACACTAAATAATAATAGCAATTTATTTTTGATCATTTGTGTTGGGCTCTCTCAAGAAGATTTAATGGCAGATTACTGAAGAGCAATTCCATAAAAGCAATTATGAGCCAATAGCTTACAGGGAATTTTGAAAAACCTATCTTTGCTTATGCTTATCCCTAATCAAGATATACAGAACTTTCCAAACATAAGATATTGTGTAATTTAAATAAAATGCATCATGCTGTCATGTCAAATGGACTAGTTTCACCAGATACCTCAGATTGATCTTAATTCTGTAGCTCACAGTGCTCAGTGTGATGCAGTCTGGCTAAAGAGGGAAATTAAGAAAGGTCTGTTGTCAGTATGCTGATGCTCCTTAATGTCAACAGGTGTGATCAGGTGTAAAAAGACAAGTATCATAAGAGCATCAACACAGAGCCTTCCTACATGATTCTTCAAAGGGAGGCCAAGATTGAAAAAGCTGAAATCTTCCATCGGACTGCCATTTGGCAAGTATATCTGAATTTCTGCCTGCTACCTGGCAGAAGCTGAAGATTGAGGGATAAAGAGAGGCTAAATATGTGTAACCACTGAAATCTTGTACTTCTGTGAATATGGCCTTTGGAGGAATCAACGGGCATAGAAATTAAAGAATGGCCAAAATGCAGGCACAAAGATCAAAAACTTTCTCAGTAAATTAGTAACTGGTTGAATTACACTAAAGGATGTTATAAATAAACCACTCAATCAGGAGAGAGGGAGAGAGTGTTGTAGTAACTTTCTACAGGTATTATTCTTATCTCTAAACTGTTTACAATTATATTAACAACTTGGTTAAAATATAAAGTGGAACTATTAAATTTCAGGATAGCACAAAACAGAGAGAGAAAGATAGTATTTTTGAGGACAAAAGGTTTCATATGGAGAAAGAATGGACTGAAAGTTTAGGACTTAGAAGAGTAGAAAGACTTCAGGTATTAGATTTCCAGCTGCAAGGGAAGGAACACCCAAATTAATATAATCTAAGAGAGTTAAATACAGGAATTATTTATAAAAGTGTGGGTAGTGTTTAAGGAAACCACAAAGAATTGTTTGTTTGATTTCCAACTTTTATTTTAGGTTCAAGGAGGTATATGTGCAGATTTGTTAGATGGGCAAATTGTGTGTTATGGGAATTTGATGTACAGATTATTTTATCATCCAGGTAATGAGCACAGTACTTGATAAGTCTTTTTTTTACCCTCACCCTCCACCCACTAGGAGGTAGGCTCCAGTATCTATTGTTTCCTTCTTTGTGTCTATGTGTACTCAATGGTTAGCTCCCATATATAAATGAGAACTTGCAGTGCTTACTCTTCTGTTCCTGTGCTAATTTGCTTAGGATAATGGCCTCCAGCTCCATCCATGTTGCTGCAAAGGACAGGATTTCATTCTTTTTTATGGTTACCTAGTATTCCATGTTGTATATGAACTACATTTCCTTATTCAGTCCACTGTTGATAGGTATTTATGCTGATTTCATGTCTTTGCTATTGTGAATAGTGCTGCAACGAATATATGTGTGCATCATGTTTCTTTGTGGAATAATTTATAGTTCTTTGGGAATATACCCAGTAATGGAATTGCTGGATCAAATGGTAGTTCCAAGACATTTGAGAAATCTCCAAACTGCTTTCAAAAGTGGCTGAACTAATAGCATTCCCACCAGTGTACAGGCATTCCCTTTTCTCCACAACCTCACCAGCATCTGCAGATTTTTTACTTTATAATAATACCCATTCTGACAGGTGTGAAATGGGATCTCCTTGTGGTTTTGGTTTGCATTTCTTTAATGATTAGTGATGTTGAGCATTTTTTTATGTGCTTGTTGGCTGTACATACGTCTTCTTTTTTTTGCCGAATTTTAATGGGATTGTTTTCTGCTTATTAATTTTGTTTAAGTTCCTTATAGATTCCGGATATTAGACCTTTTTTGGATGCATAGTGTGCAGATGTTTTCTCCCTTTCTGCTGGTTGTCTATTGACTCTGTTGATGTTTTCTTTTGCTATGCAGAAGCTCTTTCGTTTAATAAGGTCCCTGTATTAGGCCATCCTTGCATTGTTATAAAGAAATACCCGAGACTGGGTAATTTATAAGAAAAGAAGTTTAATTGGCTCATGGTTCTGCAGGCTGTACAGGAAGCACTGCACCAGCATTTGCTTCTATGGAGGCCTCAAAAAGCTTTTATTCATGGCAGAAGGTAAAGCAGGAGCAGGCACTTCACATGGTGAAAGCAGGAGCAAGAGAGAGAGAGGGTGGGGAAGGGGAGTTATCACCAAGGGAATAGCCAAAGTTATTCATGAGGGATTGCTCCATGACCCAAACACCTCCCACCAAGGCTCATCTCCAACAATGGGGATTATACTTCAACAAGAGATTTGGGCAGGGACAAATATCCAAACTATATCATTCTGCTCCTGGCCCCTCTCAAATCTCATGTTCTTCTCATATTTCAAAATACAATAATCTCTTCTTAATAATCCCTGCAAAGTCTGAACTCATTCCAGCATTAACTCAAAAGGCCCAAGTCCCAGATAGAAAGTCTTATCTGGAAATGAGTTCCTTCCACCTATGAGCCTGTAAAATCAAAACAAGTTATTTACTTCCAAGATACAATGGGGGTGTAGGCGGTGGGTAAACATTCCTGTTCCAAAAGGGAGAAATTGGACAGAAGAAAGGAGCTAGAGACCCCATGAAGTCTGAAACCTAGCAGGGCAGCTATTAAATTTTAAGGCTCCAAAATAATCTCCCTTGACTCCATGTCCCACACCCAGGGCACACCAGTTCAAAGGCTGAGCTCCCAAAGCCTTGGACAGCTCCACCCTGGTGGTTTTGCAGGGTACAGCCCCTACAGTTGTTTTCATGTGTTGTTGAGTGCCTGCAGCTTTTTCAGGTGGCTGGCACAAGCTGCTAGAGGATCTACCATTCTGTGATCTGGTGGATGGTGGCACCCTTCCCACAGCTCCACCAGGCAGTGCCCTGTGAGGGCTCCAACTTCACATTTCTACTTGGCACTGCCCTAGTAGAGGTTCTCTGTGGGGGCTCCACCCCTGTAGCAGGCTTCTGCCTGGGATTCACACTTTTCCATACATCCTCTGATCTAGGCAGAGGATGCCAAACCTTATTCACTTTTGCACAACTGTGCACCTGCAGGCTTGGAAGCCACAAAGGAAGCCACATGGAAGCCACAAAAGCTTATGGCAGCTTGAGCTCTGTAGAGTGGTATCACGAACAGTATTTGGTCTCCTTCAAGTCAATGCTCAAACTGGAGCAACCAGGATGCAGGAAGCAGTGTCCTAAGGCTACACAGGTCAGTGGGGCCCTGGGTCTGGCTCAAGAAACCATTCTTCCCTCCTAGGCCTACAATGGGAGACACTGCAGTGAAAGTCTCTAAAATGTTTTCAAAGTCTTTTCCCCATTGTCTTTGCTATCAATTCTTGGCTCTCTTTTAGTTATGCAGATTTATCTAGCAAGTGGTTGCTCCACAGCCTGCTTGAATCCCTCATCCCAAAATGGTTTTTCTTTCTCTGCCACATAGCTAGGCTGCAGATTTTCCAAACTTTTACACTCTGCTTCCCTTTTAAATATAAGTTCCAACTTTAAGCCATTTTTTTGCACCCACGTCTGAATGTAGGTTGTTAAAAGCAGCCACACCACCTCTTGAATGCTTTGCTGCTTAGAAATTTCCTCCACCAGGTATGCTGAATCATTGCTCTCAATTTTAAACTTCCACAGATCTCTAAGTCATGGACACAACACAACCAAGTTCTTTGCTAAGGCATAACACGTGTGCCCTTTGCACCAGTAAGTTCCCAGTAAGTTCCTCATTTCTAACTGAGTCCTCAGCAGTTTGGACTTCAGTGTCCATATTACTATTAACATTGTGGTCACAATCATTTAATCAGTCTCTAAGAAGCTCCAGACTTTCTCTCATCTTCCTGTCTTCTTCTGAACCCTGCAAAATCTCCCTACCTCTGCTTATTACCCAGTTCCAAAGCTATGTCATCATTTTCAGGTATCTTTATAGCAATGTCCCACTCCTCTGTATTAATTTTCTTGCATTCCTATAAAGAAATACAAGAGACTGAGTAATTTATAAGAAAAGAGGCTTAACTGGCTAACAGTTCTGCAGGCTGTACAGGAAGTATTGCACCAGTATCTGCCTCTAGGGAGGCCTCAAGAAGCTTTTACTCATGGCAGAAGGCAAAGAGGGTGAAAACACTTCACATGGTAAAAGCAGGAGCAAGAGAGAAATAGAGGGTGGGGAACGGGAGGTGCCACACACTTTTGAATGACCAGATCTCATGTAAACTCAGAGGGAGAGCTCACTTATCACCAAGGGGTGGCCGAAGCCATTCATGGGGGTTCTGCCTCCATGATCCAAACACCTCCCACCAGGCCCCATCTCCAACCCTGGGGATTACATTTCAACATGAGATTTGGGCAGGGGGAGATATCCAAACTTTATCAGTTTCACTTGTCAATTTTGGTTTTTGTTGCAATTTCTTTTGGAGTCTTGCTCATGAAATCATTTCCAGATTCCAGAATGGTATTTCCTAGGTTTTCTTCTAGGGTTTTTATAGTTTTAGGTTTTACCTTTAA
Organism: Papio anubis; assembly: GCF_008728515.1. Lineage (NCBI taxonomy): Eukaryota > Metazoa > Chordata > Mammalia > Primates > Cercopithecidae > Papio > Papio anubis. The sequence continues at coordinate 86,322,799 of NC_044976.1, forward strand.
ATCCTTAATCCGCCTTCAGCTGATTTTTGTATACAGTAAAATGAAGGGGTCCAGTTTGAATCTTCTTCATATGGCCAGCCATTTATTCAATAGGGAATTCTTTCCATGTTGATTATTATTGTCAACTTTGTAAAAGATCAGATGGCTGCAGATGTGTGGCTTTATTTTGGGCCCTCTATTCTGTTCCAATGGTCTATGTGTCTATTTTTGTACGAGTACCCTGCTGTTTTTGTTACTTTACACTTGTATTATAGATTGAAGTGGGGTAGTGTGATACCTACAGCTTTGTTCTTTTGGCTTAGGACTGCTTTGACTATTCAGGATCCTTTTTGGTTCCATATGAGATTTATAATAGTTTTTTCTAATTCTGTGAAAAATGAAGTTGGTAGTTTGATAGGAATAGCATTGAATCTGTAAATTGCTTTGGGCAGTGTTGCCATTTTAACAATATTGATTCTTCTTATCCATGACTATGGAATGTTTTTCCATTTGTTTGTGTCACCACTTATTTCTTTCAGCAATATTTTATAGTTTTCATTGTAGAGATCATTCACCTCCTTGGTTAACTGTATTCCCAGGTATTTTATTCTTTTTATGGCCATCATGAGTGAGATTGAACTCTTGATTTGGCTCTCAGCTTGAACATTATGGGTTTATAGAAAGGTTATGAATTTTTGTACATTGATTTTGCATCCTGAAACTTTGCTGAAGTTATCTATCAGATCTAGGAGCCTTTGAGCAGAGACCATGGAGTTTTCTAGGTATAGAATCATATCATCTGCAGAGAGAGATAGTTTTGCTTTTTTTCTATTTGGATAACTTTTATTTCTTTCTCTTGTCTCATTACTCTGGCTAGGACTTCCAGTACTATATTGAGTAGGAGTGGTAAAAGTGGGCATCCTAACCCTGTTCTGGTTCTCAGGGAGAATGCTTCCAGATTTTGCCCATTCAGTATAATATTGGCTGTGGGTTTGTCTTAGATGACTTATTATTTTGAGATATGTTCCTTTGATGCCTAGTTTTTTGATGGCTTTTGACATGAAGGAATGTTGAATTTTATCAAAAGCCTTTTCTGCATCTATGGGGAGGATCATGTGTTTTTTGTTTTGTTTATCTCATGAATCACATTATTGATTTGTGTATGTTAAGCCAAATTTGTGTCTCAAGGATAAAGCCTACTCGATAGTGATGGATTAGCTTTGTGATGTGCTACTGGATTCAGTTTGCTAGTGTTTTAGTCTATTTTCATGTTGCTGATAAAGACATACCTGAGACTGGGTAATTTATACAGGAAAAAGGGTTTACTGGACTTTCTGTTCCATGTGGCTGGGGAGGCCACAATCATGGCAGAAGGCAAGGAGGAAGCAGTCATGTCTTACGTGGATGGCAGCAGGTAAAAAAGAGACAGCTTGTGCAGGGAGACTCCTGTTTTTAAAACCATCAGATCTCATGAGATCCATTCACTATCACGAGAACACACAGGAAAGACCTGCCTCATGATTCAATCATCTCCCACCAGATCCCTCCCACAACACCTGGGAATTATGGGAGCTACAAGATGAGATTTGGGTGGGGACACAGAGCCAAACCATATTATTCCATCCCTGGCACCTCCCAAATCTCATATCTTCACATTTCAAAACCAATCATGCCTTCCCAACAGTTCCCCAAAGTCTCAACTCATTTCTGCATTAACTCAAAAGTCCACAGTCCAAAGTCTCATCTGAGACAAGGCAATTCCCTTCTGCCTATGAGCCTGTAAAATCAAAAGTAAGTTAATTACTTCCTAGATACAACGGAGGAACAGGAAGTGGGTAAATATAGCCATTCCAAATGGGAGAAATTGGCCAAAACAAAGGGGCTATGGCCCCATGCAAGTCCGAAATCCAGCAGGGTAGTCAAATTGTAAAACTCCAAAATGATGTCCTTTGACTCCATGTCTCACATCCAGGTCACACTGATGCAAGAGGTAGACTCCCATGGCCTTGGGCAGCTCTGCCCCTGGGGCTTTGCAGGGTATAGACCCCCTCCTGGCTGCTTTCATGGGCTGACATTGAGTGTCTGTGTCTTTTCCAGGCACATGGTGCAAACTGTCAGTGGATCTACCATTTGGGGTCTGGAGGACAGTGGCCCTCTTCTCACAGCTCCACTAGCTGGTACCCCAGTAGGGACTCTGTGTGGGTGCTCTGACCCCACATTTCCCTTCTGCACTGCCCTAGCAGAGGTTCTCCATGAGCACCCAACCCCTGCAGCAAACTTCTGCCTAGTCATCCAGGTGTTTCCATACATCCTTTGAAATCTAAGCAAGGATTCCCAAACCTCAACTCTTGACTTCTGGGAACCCACAGGCCCAACACCATGTGGAAGCTGCCAAGGCTTGAGGCTTCCACTCTCTGAAGCAATAGCCTAAGCTGTATCTTGGCCCCTTTTAGTAACAGCTGAAGTAGCTGGAACACAGGGCACCAAGTCCCCAGACTGCACACAGCAGAGGGACCCTGGGCCCCATCCACAAAACCATTTTTTTCCTCCTAAATCTCCAGGGCTGTGATTGGAGGGGCAGCTGCAAAGGTCTCTGACATACCCTAGAGACATTTTCCCCATTGTCTTGGTGATTAACATTCAGCTCCTCATTACTTATGCAAATTTCTGCAGCCAGCTTGAATTTCTCATCAGAAATGGGATTTTCTTTTCTATCTCATTGTCAGGCTGCAAATTTTCCAAACATTTTTATGCTCTGTTTCCCTTTTAAAACTGAATGCTTTTAACAGCACTCAAGTAACCTCTTGAATGCTTTGTCACTTAGAAATTTCTTCCACCAAATATCCGAAATCATCTTTCTCAAGTTCAAAGTTCCACAAATCTCTAGAGCAGTGGAAAAATGTCACCAGTCTTTGTGCCACAGACTCACAACAAGAGTCACCTTTGCTCCAGTTCCCAACAAGTTCCTTATTTCCATCTGAGACTACTTCAACCTGGGCTTTATTGTCCATATCACTATCAGCATTTTGGGCAAAACCATTCAACAAGTCTCTAGAGGAATTTCCAAACTTTCCCACATTTCCACATTTCCTGTCTTCTGAGCCCTTCAAACTGTTCTAATCCCTTGCCTGTTACCCAGTTCCAAAGTTGCTTCCACATTTTTGGGTATCTTTTCAGCAGCACCCCACTCTACTGGTACCAATTTATTGTATTAGCCAGTTTTCACACTGCTGATAAAGACATACGTGAGACTTGGCAATTTACAAAACAAAGAGGTTTATTAGATACACTTCCACATGGTTGGGGAGACCTCCCAATTATGGCAGAAAGGCAAGAGGAGCAAGTCACATCTTATGTGGATGCCAGCAGGCATAGAGAGAGCTTGTGCAGAGAAACTCCCATTTTTAAAACCACCAGATCTCGTGAGACCCATTCACTATCAAGAGAACAGCACGGGAAAGACCCGCCCCCATGACTCAATAATCTCCACTGGGTCCCTCCCACAACCCGTGGGAATTATGGAGCTACAATATGAGATTTAGGTGGGGACACAGAGCCAAACCATATCAGCTAGTATTTTATTGAGGATTTTTGCATCTATGTTCATTAAGGATATTGGCCTGAAGTTTCCTTTTCTTGTGTTTCTGCAAAGCTTGCTATCAGGATGATGGTGGCCTCATAGAATGAGTTAGGGAACAGTCCCTATTTCTTAGTGTTTAGAAATTGTTTCAAGAGGATTGGTACCACCTTTTCTTTATATGTCTGGTAGAATTTGGCTGTGAATTCTCTTGTCCAGAACTTTTTCTGGTTGGTGGGTTTTTTGTTACTGATTCAATTTCAGAACTCCTTATTGGACTGTTCTTCCTGCTTCAATCTTGGGAGGTCATATGTTTCCAGGAATTTATCCATTTCTTCTAGGTTTTCTAGTTTGTGTGCATAGAGGTGCTCATAGTAGTCTATGAGAGATATTTGTATTTCTGTGGAGTCAGTGATAATATCTCCTTTCTCATTTCTGATTGTGTTTATTTGGATCGTCTCTTTTTCTTTCTTTTTTTTATTATTATACTTTAAGTTCTAGGGTACATGTGCACAATGTGCAGGTTTGTTACATATGTATGCATGTGCCATGTTGGTGTGCTGCACCCATTAACTCATCATTTACATTAGGTATATCTCCTAATGCTATCTCTTATCCCCACTCCCCACAACAGGCCCCGGTGTGTGATGTTCCCCTTCCTGTGTCCAAGTGACCTCATTGTTCAATTCCCACCTATGAGTGAGAACATGCCATGTTTGGTTTTCTGTTCTTGCGATAGTTTGCTGAGAATGATGGTTTCCAGCTGCATCCATGTCCCTACAAAGGACACAAACTCATCCTTTTTGATGGCTGCATAGTATTCCATGGTGTATATGTGCCACATTTTCTTAATCCAATCTGTCACTGATGGACATTTGGGTTGATTCCAAGTCTTTGCTATTGTGAATAGTACTGCAATAAACATACGTGTGCATGTGTCTTTATAGCAGCATGATTTATAATCATTTGGGTATATCCCTAGTAATGGGATGGCTGGGTCAAATGGTATTTCTAGTTCTAGATCCTTGAGGAATTGCCACACACACCAAAACCCCATCAGTACGTCACCATCATCAAAGACCAAAGGCAGACAAAACCACAAAGATGGGGAAAAAGCAGTGCAGAAAAGCTGGAAATTAAAAAAATCAGAGTGCATCTCCCCCTCCAAAGGAACGCAGCTCATCGCCAGCAACGGAACAAAGCTGGACGGAGAATGCAGAGAAGAAACTACCATCAGAGTGAACATGCAACCTACAGAATGGGAGAAAATTTTTGCAATCTACTCATCTGACAAAGGGCTAATATCCAGAACCTACAAAGAACTCAAACAAATTTACAAGGAAAAAAAACAAAGAACCCCACCAAAAAGTGGGCAAAGGATATGAACAGACACTTCTCAAAAGAAGACATTCATGCAGCCAACAGACACAGGAAAAAATGCTCATCATCACTTGCCATCAGAGAAATGCAAATCAAAACCACAATGAGATACCATCTCACACCAGTTAGAATGGCAATCATTAAAAAATCAGGAAACAACAGGTGCCGGAGAGAATGTGGAGAAACAGGAACACTTTTACACTGTTGGCGGGACTGTAAACTAGTTCAACCATTGTGGAAAATAATGTTCCTTTCTGTTTGTCAGTTTTCCTTCTAACAGTCAGGACCCTCACCTGAAGGTCTGTTGGAGTTTGCTTGAGGTCCACTTCAGACCCTGTTTGCCTGAGTATCAGCAGCGGAGGCTGCAGAAAATAGAATATTGCTGAACAGCGAGTGTTGCTGTCTGATTATTGCTCTGGAAGCTTCGTCTTAGAGGTGTACCCAGCCGTGTGAGGTGTGAGGTGTCGATCTGCACCTAGTGGGGGATGTCTCCCAGTTAGGTTACTCAGGGATCAGGGACCCACTTGAGCAAGCAGCCTGTCCATTCTCAGATCTCAACCTCCATGCTGGGAGAACCACTGCTCTCTTCAAAGCTGTCAGACAGGGACATTCACCCTCTTTTTCTTTATTAATCTAGCTAGTGGTCTTTTAATTTAGTTAGTCTTTCAAAGAATCAGCTTTTGGTTTTGTTACTCTTTTGTATGGTTTTTCATGTCTCAATTTTATTCAGTTCAGTTCTGATTTTTGTTGTTATTTTTTTTTCCTTACGCTAGCTTTGGGATTGGTTTATTCTTGCTTCTCTAGTTCCTCTAGATGTGATGTTAGGTTATTAATTTGATATCTTTCTCACTTTTTGATGTAGGTGTTTAGCACTATAAACTTTCCTAACACTGCTTCAGCTGTGTTCCAGAGATTCTGGTATGTTGTATCTTTATTTTCATTAGTTTCAAAGAAGTTCTTGATTTCTGCCTTAATTTCACTGTTTATCTAAAAGTCATCCAGGAGTAGATTGTTTGATTTCCATGTAATTGTATTGTTTTAGAGATCTTCTTAGTATTTATTTCTGTTTTTATTGTGCTGTGGTCTGGAAGTGTGGTTGGTATGACTTTAGTTTTTAATCATTTGTTGAGAATCACTTTATTACCCAGCACATGGTTGATTTTAGAATATGTGCTATGTGCAGATAATATGTGCTATGTGTGTATATTGTGTTGCTGGGTGAAGGGTTCTGTAGGTGTCTGTCAGGTCCACTTGGTAAAGTATTAAGTTTATCTCCTGAATGTCTTTCATAATCCTCTGCCTCAATGCTCTAATACTGTCAGTGGGGTGTTCAAGTATCCTATGATTATTGTGCATTGGCTAAGTCTCTTCACAGGTCTCTAAGAATGTTTTATGAATCTGGGTGTTTCCAGTGTTGGGTTCATATATATTATATTTAGGATAGTTACGTCCTTCAATTCTTGTTGAATTGAACACTTTATCATTATGTAAGGTCCTTCTTTGTTCTTTTTGATTGTTATTGGTTTAGTCTGTTTTGTCTGAAACAAGAATAGCAACCCCTGATCTTTTTTGTTTTCCATTTGCTTAATAGATTTTCCCTATCCCTTTACTTTGAGCCTGTGGGTTCATTGAACATGAGATGGGTCTCCTGAAGACATCATTCAGTTGGTCTTGCTTTATCCGACTTGCCACTCTTTGCCTTTAAAGTGTGATGTTTAGACAATTTACATTCAAGGTCAATATTGATATGTGCAAATTGAATCCTGTCATCGTGTTGTTTGCTGGTTGTTATGTAGACTTGATCATGTAGTTGTTTTATAATGTCAATGTTTGATGGACTCAAGTGTGTTCTTGTGGTGGATGGGACTGTTCTTTCATTTCCACGTTTAGCACTCTCTTAAGAACCTCTTGCAAGGCAAGTTTGGCAGTAATAAATTCTCTTAGCATTTGCTTGTCTGCCAATGCTTTTATTTCTCCTTCGCTTATGAAGCTTAATTTGGCTATCTACCACTAGTCTCCTAACAGTGCTCACAATCTACCCAACTGAAATGAAAATCAGAGAGCAAATATTTCATTGTTGTTATGATTCCTGGGGCAGGACTTAACAATTTGTACTTATTTTGAAATATAGTTAATAAGTTGGTTGCATCCCAAGTTTTGAGAAGCACTAAATTCCAGAGAAAACTGTAAGTCTTGTTCCACTAAAGTCCAGTACAAACTGTGAGTCTTGTTCTACTCCATGCGTGAGAAAACATTTTTTTGTAAATGATAAACATTTTAGGCTCTGTGGGCCATACAGTCTCTGTCGCAGCTACTCATGTCTGCCTTTGAACAGCAACTTAAAGAAGAAAAAAAGAGGCTTGACCAGACTTTGCCTCCCGTGGGCTGGATCTGACTTACAGTCTGTATTTTGCAGATTAATGCTCTACTCTGTGAGAGCCAAAGTTTCCATGGAGTATGAAATATTGTGTTCATCACTACCCTTGCTGAAAAAAGAGAATTCCTGAATACCCTCTGACGTTTGAAGGTTTAAACATATACCTCTTATAAACTTAAGTTAAAATCTTTAAAAAATACGGATAATTACACATATTAGTCACACCAGAAGTGAAATTTGACAAATGTCTCCAAAATGCGAAGCTCATATCCCAGAAAGATGTGCTATTGAGGTATAAGAGGGAATATTAGAACTTTTATTTGTATTTTTTATCACATTTATTTTAAATTTTATTTACAAACACTTTATTATGTACTTAAATTATCATTACTATAGTACATACAAATATTTACACATTAAGTAAATTGTTCAATTTATTGCAATGCAAGTTTGGCAAAGTAAGAACCTTTAAAACTCTACCCCTCCATAAAATCAATGAGAATACTGATAAACAATTGTTAAAAATCATCTTTTTAAGTGCTCTGGAAATTAACCAAAGGCTTGCAATACAAGGAAAGTTTATTCAAGGAAATTGGTTCAGTCTTAGTAAGAATATTCAGCTTTTTGACAATTTAACTTGCCCAATTCCTATTTCCTTTCTCTCACCTCTATAAGAACCTTGAAAGTCAACAGGTTTGGAAGGATAGCACCTGTGAAACACAGCAGTCTAGCAGCCACTGGAGGGAGTAGAATGAATTTGGAGCTCCCCTAAAAGCTTCATCCCCAGAGAATTGTTATTATCTGACCTGTCTTGGAGCTACTGAAAGAAATCCCATCTCAAGGTTTGTCTTTTTATTTGAACTGACTTGGAGCACACTGAGCGAAAAAAATTTGTGTTCAGGGCACTTGTTTAAAAAAAAATCAGAGGCAATTGCTAAACATCATAGCTACCTAGGGTCACCACACCAGTTGGGATAATCAAGAGGCCAAGAAATAAGAAGGAAATAAGGAAAATGAGACCTACATAAGGAGTTGTGAAAAGCTCTGACTTGTTCCTGGGAATCTAGAGGTGCATGTGCAGGGCTGGAATATGCCAAGAAAAGACTTGAGAAGATTTTAATATTTTATCCATGGCTGACCTAAGGCTCTTTGCAAGCAAAAAAAAAAAAAAAAAAAAAAAAGAGAGATAAAGCATAGCTGTAAACTGCTAGAGCACTGAAAGTATAGCCCAATTCACACCACTAGGCCTCTCTGCAAAGGGTGAGAGACATTGGTTCAAGGCATTTCAGGAAATTTCTCTGCAATCATAATCCAACTACTAAAATAACTGAGTGGTGACAAGACTTCAGTGGTTGCATATAAGAACACAGACTATAGAATTCATCCAGGAAAGTCACTAAACAAAGAAACAGACACAGCAAGAGAAACAACAAACTCTGGGAAAGGGGCAGAGACCTAATTCCCAGAGTTGCCATGCTATTTAATTTAAAATATACAGGTTTCAATAAAAATTACAGGACACATGAAAAATAGAAAAGTGTGTCCAATACACAGGAAAGAAAACAATCAATAGAAACTGGGGTTTAACAAAACCCCACAGATACTAGACTTACAAGACAAAGATTTTAAGTCAAATACCATTCAAAGAACAAAATTAAATTAAATTAAAACGTAGTATCTGCCTCCCGAGGCGGGCAGATTAATTGAGTCCAGGAGTTCGAGATCGGTCTGTCAACGTAGCAAGATCCCATCTCTTCTAAAAATACAAAAGTTAGCTGGGCATGGTGGTGCACGCCTGTAATCCCAGCTATTAAGGAGCCTGAGTCACAAGAATCGCTTGAACCCGAGAGGCAGAGGTTGCAGTGAGCCAAGATTGCACCACTGCACTCCAAAGAGATTCTGTCTCAAAAAAAAAAAAAAAAAAAAAAAAGGAAAGAAAGAAAAAAATTTTAGATGAATGAATGAAAATGGAAACAAAAACATGTACTAAAACTAATAGGATGTAGCTAAGTCAGTGCTCAGAGGGAAATTTATAGCTATAATAACTGCCTACATTAAAAAATAAGAAAGACCTGAAAGCCATAACCTAAACTTTCACCTTAAAAAAAATAAAAAGAAGTAGAAACTAAACTCAAAGCAAGCAGCAGAAGAAAATGATAAAGACCGGAACTAAATTAAATGAAATAGAGAATAGGAAAACAATATAGAAAATCAATGAAATCCAAAGTTGATCTTTGAAAAAATCATAAATGTTGACAAATCTGTAATTAGGTTGAGCAGGAAAAGAAAGAAGAAAGACTCAAATTACCAAAATCAGTTATAAACGAAGGAACAATACTACTGACCTTACAGAAATGAAGAGCATTAGAAGGGAATATTATACACAATTATATGTCAACAATTTAGATACTATAGATGAAATGGAAAAATTTCTACAAAGAATGGAATTTACTAAATATGACTCAAGAAGAAATATAAAATCTGAATAGAGCTATTATAACAAGGAAAGAGATCAAACTAATAATTTTTAAGCTTGTCATAACAAAAGGCAAAAGCATAGATGGCTACATTAATCAATCTTACTGAACTTTTAACGAAGAATTAATAGCAAATCCCCATGAATGCTTCCAAGAAAAGGATATTTTTTAGCCCATTTTTGAAGTTAGTTTTACTTTGATCTCTAAATTAGATAATAACATTATAAGAAAACTACAAACTAATTTCCCTTAAGTATACAGATACAAAAATTCTCAATAAAATTCTAGCAATGTATAAATGCTAGCAATATACAATATATAAAAATGATTAATTGCTAACCAATTTGAATTATTCCAGAAATAAAAGATTGAATTAACATCCCAAATCAATTAACAAAATGCATCATATCAATATAGAATAAACCACATGATCATCTAAATAGACATGAAAAAGATTTTGACAAAATTCAATATTTTTTCATGATGAAAATATTAAACCTAGAATTGGAAAAAAGCTTGCTCAACTTGGTAAAGAACATAAAAACACAGGGTTGACATTATCTGAATTAGACAGCACAAAGAATACCACCAAATCATCTTGTATATGGAAAATCCTGAGGAATTCAGGAAAAAAAATCAGAATTAATCAGTGTCTCAGCACAGTTTTAGACTAAAAGATCAATCTGCAAAAATCAGTTGTGTTTCCATGCACCAGCAATGAACAAACTGAAAATAAAATTAAGAAAAAATTCCATTTATAATTTATAATATCATCAAAAAGAATAAAATAGTTAAAAGAACAAAAGAAGTGCAAAACTTGTAGGGAAAACTATAAATAATGTTGAAAGAAATTAAGGAAGATAGAAATAAACAGAAAGCCATCTTATGATCATGATTTGGAAGACAATAATATTAATATAGCCATATTCTCTAAATTAATCTATAAATTCAATGCAACTATTATGAAAATTCCCACTGCTTCATTTTTTGCAACAATTAACAAGCTTACCCTGAAATTTACCTGGACAAGCAAGGGATCCAGAATAACTTAAATGATATTGAAATAAAGAACAAAGTTGGAGGACTTACACTTCTCAATTTCAAAACTCAATTTCAAAACAAATCTATAGTAATCAAGACAGTGTGGTACTAGCATAAGTAGAGACAGATAGAACAACAGAATAGAACTGGAAGTTCAGAAGTAAATTCTTATATTTATGGTAAATTGATTTTTCACAAGGGTTTCAAGTCAATTCAATGTGGGAAAAGAAATCTTTTCAAGAATTGGCACTGGGACTACTGGATATTTTCGTGTAAAATAAAATGGAAATGAGCCCCTATCTCACATTCCATTCAGAAATTAATTCAAAATGGATCATAGTCCACAATATAAGAACTAAAACCGTAAAACTCTTAGAAGAAAACAATAATGGTAATTATTCATTGACCTTGAATTAGGTAATGACTTCTTAAATATGAGACCAAAAGTACAAGTATGAAAAGAAAAAGAAATAGATAAATTGGACATCATTAAAATGTAAAAACTTGCATTTTCAAAAGACACCATTAATAAAGTGAAAAGACAGCCCATGGAATGGGAGAAAATATTTGCAAATCATGTATCTCCTAAGAACTTCTGTTCAAGATATACAAAGCACTCTTATAACTCAACAATAAAAATAAAAAGTACTCCAATTTTTAAAAATGGGCAAATGATTAGAATAGACATTTCTCCAAAGAAAATACATTAATGGTCAATGGTCAATGATTATCTAAATAGACATGAAAAAGATTGTGACAAAATCCAATATTTTTTCATGAATAAGCACATAAAAAAATGGTTAACATTTCTAGTCAACAGAGAAATATAAGTCAAAACCACAATGTGATAGACTTCACACTCACTATAGTGGATAACAAAAATAAAAAGGACAAATCATAACAAGTGTTGCCAAAAATGTGAAGAAACTGAAGTCTTAATACATTGTTAAGAACGTGAAATACTGAAGCCTCTTTGGAATCTTTGACAGTTCCTCAAAAAGTTAAACAAAGATTTAACATATGGTCCAGTCGTCCCCCTGCATAAGTATATTCCAAGAGAAATGAAAATATATGTGCACATAAATATTTGTACTGGGATGTTCATAGTATTCCTAATAGCAAAACACTGGAAACAACCCAAATGTCCATCCACTGTTGTATAGGAAAAATGTGTTATATCTGTACAATGGAATGTTATTTGGCAATAAAAGCGAATGAATTACTAATACATGCACAACATAGATGAACATTGAAAACACTATGTTAAGGGAAAGAAGCCAGTCATAAGAGCATATATCCTATGATTCCATTTCTATGACATATTCAGGATAGGAAAATCCATATAGTCAGAAAGTAGTTTAGTGATTTCCAGCAGCTGCAGGGAGGGTGAATGGGGAATGACTGCTAATAGTCACAGAGTTTCTGTGTAGGGTGATGAAAATGTACTAAAACTAGATAATGGTGATTATTGTGTAACTGTGAATATAGTAAAAAACATGAATTGTATTCTTTAAAAGGGTGAATTTTATGGTATGCAGGTTTTATCTAAATAAAACTATCATAAAAATTATTGAATTGCATGCTCTCATTTTATTTTTGAAGAGACATGGGTCTCACTATGTGGCCCAGGCTAGAGTACAGTGGCTATTCACAGGCATGATCATAGCACACTGTACAAGCCTCAAATTCCTGACTCAAGCAATTCTCCTGCCTCAGCTTCCCAAGTAGTTGGGACTTTAAGGACATGCTCAGTTCATCATGCTTTAAGATTGATGGCATATAAGCTCAAGATAGCTTGAAGAGAGTTCTGGTTCCTAAAAGGCTGATTAAGCTCCTATTAGACTGACATTCTTAAATACATCAACTACAACTCTAGACAATTATAAAAACGAACAACTTCAAAAAATGTGAACAAAATAAGACAGATGGTGGAGTGGACCATAAACTTGGAAAACGCATCTTACGTGTATTGAATTTTCTGTTTTAGGAATTTTAGCCTGAGGAAAAGCTGAAGTTGAATAAAGGAAACTCACACTTTCTCTGCTCTGAAGATCCAAAGGATTAAGTTCAGGAAAATCATAGCTGTTGAAGAGTAAGGGGGAAATATTAGAAATGAGAGATACTGCAAGGTAGAGAGGCACCAAGTTCTGTGATAGACTCAGCTTAAATTTCCAGCTGAGTCGTGAACCACACGTGCCTGAGACAAACACAAAGCAGCACATATAAGGGTTAAAACAAATAAACAAACACACAAAATTAAAAAGAAAAAGAGCTTTTAACTTGCATTTGAGCTGCTGACCAAGAAACAGCATTTGTAATTTCAGTACAATCAATTTAATTGCCTGTTAAAATGAAAATATCAGTACTTGGCCGGGCGCGGTGGTTCAAGCCTGTAATCCCAGCACTTTGGGAGGACGAGACGGGCAGATCACGAGGTCAGGAGATCGAGACCATACTGGCTAACACGGTGAAACCCCGTCTCTACTAAAAAAATACAAAGAAAAACTAGCCAGGCGAGGTGGCGGGCCCCTGTAGTCCCAGCTCCTCGGGAGGCTGAGGCAGGAGAATGGAGTAAACCCGGGAGGCGGAGCTTGCAGTGAGCTGAGATCCGGCCACCGCACTCCAGCCTGGGTGACAGAGCAAGACTCCGTCTCAAAAAAAAAAAAAAGAAAAAGAAAAGAAAAGAAAAGAAAAAAAAAAAGAAAATATCAGTACTCGGTTAAGGCTTCAAGTTGGTTGACTAGAAGCAGCTATTATGTGCCACTCTGACAGAGAAAAGAAAAAGGGATGTGTAAATACTTGATCTTCAACTGAAATATCCAGATGGACATCTTCGGATTAATCAAGGAATCAGCTCTATGAGTGGAGAATGGAGAGGAGCGAGACTGGACAACTGCCCATGGGGAGTGGCACAGAATCAGGAGAGCAGAGAATCGGTGAGTGAGCGAGCATTCCTGGCGACTCCTATTTCTGACACAGACCTTTGCAGCCCTGGGCTCAGGAGATCCCCTCAAGAACTCACCCCACGAGGGCCTTCAGACTGATATGAAGACCTATGTGGTGCTCACGCAGGATTTTTTGCTTCCTAGTTCGGCTAAATTCGGGTTCTTGTCTCACAGACACATGAAAGAGTGAGGACAGCGGAATTTATTAAGCAAAAGGAAAGCTCTCGACAAAGAGAGGGGTACTGCACCCAGGTTTCCATCTCACAGAATTGAATGCCAGGCCACCACACGGGAGTTGAGGTCAGGCTCCTCCCCGGCAAAAGGCGTGATTTCCTGGTGGCTCCACCCCATTCGCCCAGCAGTGCACCAGGGGCATGCCCAGACAAGCCAGCTGTGCACATTCCCCATCTGCACAAAGCATCTGGTGTAAAGACTTGTAGGGTGGGTTGGAGATTCTACAGGGACCTTTCCCTATTTGCCTAGACATTTGGCTGTCTCCTGCCTGTATCACTGCCTGGGCAGAGCTGCCACTAAGGCACATGTGGAGTCCCAGAGCATTGGATCCCTGGGCTCCAGCTGCAGCAATGGAGTAAGTCGGGCTCCCTTGCATGCCCCCAGGAAAAGGGCGAATCCAGGGGGCTGAGCAGTGACGGACTGCAGGCCTTGCCTCCACTGAACCTCACAAAGTGGCCTAGGATGACGATCCATAGCAGCTCTGCACTTCACTTGGACAGAGTGCCCAGCAGGGGAGGCAGGCTGCCATCTTTGCTATCTGGCAGCCCTTGCCGCTGTTGCCTTCAGGCTCTGGAAAGTGCCTGGTGACCTGGGACTGGAGCAGACCCCCAGCACAGCATAGCCACCTCACAGAAAAGCAGCCAGACTGTTTTTTACGTGGGTCCTCAATCTCTCTTCTCCTCACTGGGCAGGACGTCCCAACCTGAAACTCCAACCATCCTCCACTGGTAGCTGCTCCACATTTCCATGGGTGGGAGCTCCCACAGGGAGGGGCAGGTCACCATGTTTGCTACTTCACAGCCTTAGCTGCTGTTGCCTTCAGGCTCTGGAGACTGTGCAATGATTAGGGGATGGTGCAGGGCCTCCGTACAGTGCAGCAGCTCCACAGAAAAGCAGCCAGACTATTTTTTATGCAGGTCCTCAATTCTGCTTCTCACTGGCGGGACCTCCCAAGCTGGGACCCCAGCCACCCCTTGTGGGGACTCTTGGGTTGCAGCTCTGTACTTCCCTGAGACAGCACTCCCAGATGGAGGGGCAGGCCACCATATTTGCCGTCTGGCAGCCCTCAGGCTCTAGAGGTTGTGTGGTGATTAGGGACTGGCATGGATCCCTGGCACAGTGCAGCTGCCCTATGGAAAAGTGGCTGGGCAGTTCTCCACGTAGGTCCCCATCCCAACTTCTCCTTACTGGGTGGGGCTTCCTGACGGGGGACTCCAGCACAACAACCCTGCCCCTGCCTGAACACTTCAGTCAGAGGCAGCTCTGCATTTCTCTGAGGAGGAAACCCTAGAGACAGTCACCATTGCAGCTGCAGCTGCAGTGGTACCACACTAACTCTCCTCATTCTGGGGAAGGAACTAAGGACCTAGTCACTACGCTGGCATCTCCAGCACACAAAAGCAACCACATGGAGGGGAGCCCAGTCTCTCTTCCCTGTAAGCCTTCACCCCCAACTCTTCACCAGGTAGGACCACCGGCTCAGGAGTGCAGATTAGTTGCCCCACCCACAGCTGAGCCTACCCTCTAGTAGTGGCTCTGAGTTTACCTAGAGATGGGCTCCCAGAGGCAACTGACAGCCCCTCTGCCACTGCCACAGGAGTGGTTCTGCTCCTGTTGCCCTTGGTCTGGGGAAGAAACAAAGAACCTGAGGCCTTCACTTGCACTTTCAGCATGCCACAGTCACCATACAGCGAGGAGACCAGTCTCGGCTCCATATGAGCCCTGGACCCCCAGCTCTTCAACATGTGGAATCCACAGCTCACACAAGCAGTGCAGCAGCCACACCCCTTGGCTGAACATTTCCAGTAGCAGTGGCTCCACATTTCTCTGAGGTGGAGCTCCCAGAGGCAATTGAAAGCTCTTCTGTAACTGCTGCTGCCAGTGCAGTGGTATTTCCCATGCTGCTGTCAGATTGGGGAAGGAACAAAGACCCTGAGTGCCTTGACTATATCTCCAGCAAGCTTCAGTTGTCCTACAAAGAAGAGGCCAGTCTGTCTCCCATGGGACCCACCTGAACCCTTCCAATCACCAGGCAGGGCCCCCACAGGTTGGGCCCACAGTGAAGCCACCCCATCTCAGGTGATGGATAGCAGCTCCACATCTCTCTGGAGTGGAGTCCCAAGAGGCAAGGGAAGACCGTCTGCAACAACCACTGCTAAGGAAAGCTTGAGCTCAGCTCAGAGCTGCAGTGTTCAGCCTGGGAATGCTAAGCCATGATCTGCAGCTAGCACTCCAGTGGGAGAGGAGCCCACACTTTCAGAGCACTGAGAGGGAGCACAGGTGCAGTCATGAAGAAATACAGAGGAGCCATGTGGCTGAGCAAGAGCCTACCTACTGGCCATTATGTTTAAGTGTCACCTACTGGATCATAGCCCAAAAATTACCCTCATGCTGTTCTCGTGATAATGAGTGAGTTCTCATGAGATCTGATGGTTTTATAAGGGACTTTTCCCCTTTTGCTCATTCTTCTGCCTCCTACTGCCTTGTGAAGAACAGGTTTGCCTCCCCTTCTGCCATGATTGTAAGTTTCCTGAGGCTTCCCTAGCCCTGTGAAACTGAGTCAATTAAACCTCTTTCCTTTATAAATTACCCAGTCTCAGATATGTCCTTATATTTGGCAGCATGAGAACAGACTAATACACCAAGCAAGGGTTATTAACCAGACTGTAATGGCTGAAATGACAGAGATAGAATTCAGAATATGAAGAAACCAAGATCATCAAGAATAAGAACTTTGAAACCCAATCCAAGGAATGTTAAGGATTACAATAAAACAATATGGGAGCTGATAGACAAAATAGCCATTATAAGAAAGAAGCAAACTGACCTGATGTAGCTGGAAAACACACTGCAAGAAATTCTTAATGCAATTGCAAGTATTAACAATAGAATAGACCAAGCTAAGAAACAGAATCTTAAGAGCTTGAAGACAGGATCTCTTAAATAACTCAGTCAGAAAAAAATTAAGAAAAAAGAGTAAAAAAGAACATACAACCTCCAAGAAATATGGGACTATATAAAGAGACCAAATCTACAACTTATTGGCATCCCTGAAAGAGAAAACAAGTAACTTGGAAAACACATTTCAGGGTATCATCCATGAAAACTTCCCCAACCTCATTAGAGAGGCCAATATTCAAATTTGGAAAATGCAGAGAACCCCTACAAGAGACATTATACAAGAAGTCTGTCCCCAAGACACATAAACATCAAATTTCCAATCTTGAAATGAAAGAAAAAATGTTAAAGGAAGCTAGCGAGAAAGGGAGATCACCTATAAAGGGAACTGCATCAGGTTAACGGCAGACCTTTCAGTAAAAACCCTACAAGCTAGAAGAGATTTGGGGCCTATATTCAGCATTTCCAACCAAGAAATTTGTATCTAATCAAACTCAGATTCATAAGTGAAGAAGTAAGTTCCTTTCCAGACAAGCAAATGCTGAGGGAATTTGTTACCACCAGACATGCCTTTTAAGAGGTCCTGAAAGGAATGCTAAATATGGAAAGGAAAGACTTTTTAAGTGTACTTAAAAAAACACTCATGTGCACAGACTCTTGATGCTATAAAGTAACCATGCAAAACATTCTGCATAATAACCAGCTAAAAACACAATGACAGGATCAAATCTGCACATATTAATAACCTTGAATGTAAACAGTCTAAATGCCTCAATTAAAAGGCACAGAGTGGCATGCTAGGTAAGAATCATAACCCAGTGGTATGCTGTCTTCAAGAGCCCCATCTAATATGCAATGACATCCATGGAGAAAAACTTACCAAGCAAATGGGAATCAGAAAATATCAAGGGTTGCAATCCTAATTTCAGACAAAACAGACTTTAAACCAACAAAGATACAAAAATACAAAGAAGGGCATTACATAACAGTAAAGGGTTCAGTTCAACAAGAAGACCTAACTATCCTAAACATATACCCAGCCAACGCAGGAGTACCAAGGTTCATAAAGCAAGTTCTTAGAAATCTATGAAGAGAGTTAGAATCCGACACAATATTAGTGGGAGACTTCAGTACCCCACTGACAGTATTAGACAGATTACCAAGGGAAAATACTATAAAGATACTTAGGACCTGAACTCGACACTTGACCAAAAGAACCTAGTAGATATCTACAGAATTCTTTACTCAATAACCACATAATATATATTCCTCTCATTGCCACATGGCTCATACTCTAAAATCAACCACACAATTAGACAATCTCAACAAATTCAAAAAAATCTCAGCAAATTCAATAAAACCTAAATCATACCAGTCCCACTCTTGGAAAACTCAGTGCAATACAAATAGAAATCAAAACTAAGAAAATCATTAAAACCATACAATCTTATGGAAATTAACCTGCTCCTGAATGACTTTTGAGTGAATAACAATTTTAAGGCAGAAGTCAAGAAATTCATTGATATTAATGAAAACACAGTGTACCAAAATCTCTGGGACACAGCTAAGGCAGTGTTAAGAGGGAAGTTTATAGCACAAAATGCCCATATTACAATTAGAGGAACTAGAGAAGCAAGAGAAAACCAACCCCAAAGCTAGCAGAAAACAAATAACCAAAATAAGGGGTCAAATTGAGATGCAAAAAAACATACAAATGATCAAATAATCCAGGAGCTTATTTGTTGAAAAAAAATTAATAAGATAGATAGACTGCTAGCTAGACTAATAAAGGAAAAAAAAGAGGAGATCAACATCACACTGAAAGGACAAAAGCTAGAAGCATTCTGTATTAGTTTGTTCTCACACTGCTAATAAAGACATATCAAAGACTGGGTAATTTGTAAAGGAAAGAGGTTTAATTGACTCACAGTTCAGCATGGCTGGGGAAGCCTTAGGAAATTTACAATCATGGCAGAAAGTGGAGCAAACATGTCCTTCTTCATATGGCAGCAGCAAGAAATGCAGAGCGAATGTGGAGGAAAAGCCCCTTATAAAACCATCGGACCTCATAAGAGCTCACTATCATGAGAACAGCATGGAAGCAACTGC
Organism: Papio anubis; assembly: GCF_008728515.1. Taxonomy (NCBI): domain Eukaryota; kingdom Metazoa; phylum Chordata; class Mammalia; order Primates; family Cercopithecidae; genus Papio; species Papio anubis. Next base: position 86,341,816 of record NC_044976.1, read on the forward strand.
CCCCATGATTCAATTACCACCCACCAGTTCCTTCCCATGACACGTGGGGATTATGTGAACTATAATTGAAAATAATATTGACAGAGGACACAGCCAAATCATATCACATTCCCCTTGAAAACCAGGAATGCCCACTGTCACCACTCCTATTCAACATAATACTAGAAGTCTTGGCAAGGCAATCAGGCAGGAGAAAGAAATAAAAGGCATCCAGGTAGGAAGAGGGGAAGACAAACTATCCGTTTGCAGATGTCATGACTAGATATCTAGAAAGCCCTATAGTCTCTGCCCAAAAGCTCCTTAATCTGATAAACAAATTCAGCAGTGTTTGAGGATACAGAATTAATCAACATAAAAAAGTAACATTCCTATATACCAACAAAACCCAACCTAAGAATTAAATCAGGAATGCAATTCTATTGACAACTGCCACAAAAACAATAAAACACCTGGGAATGAAGCTAACCAGGAAGGTGAATGATCTCTACCATGAGAATTACAAAACACAGATCAAAAAAATCAGAGATAACACAAATGGCAAAACCTTTCATGCTTATGAATTGGAAGAATCAATATTGTTAAAATAGCCATATTACTCAAAGCAATTTATAGATTCAATGCTATTCCTATCAAACTACCAACTTCATTTTTCACAGAATTAGAAAAAAAAAAAAAACTATTCTAAAATTTATATGGAACCAAAAAGAGAACCTAAATAGTCAAAGCAATCCTAAGTCAAAAGAAGAAAGTCAGAGGCATCACATTACCCAACTTTATACTACAAGGCTATGGTAACCCAAACAGCATGGTACTGGTACAAAAGCAGACACATAGACCAATGGAATAGAACAGAGAACACAGAAATAATGCCACATATCTACAACCACCTGGTCTTCAACAAAGCTGACCAAAACAACCAATGGTGAAAAGACTTTCTGTTCAACTAATGGTGCTGGGATGACTAGATACCCATAAACAGAAGATTCAGTCTGGAACTCTTTCTTATACTATACACAAAAATCATCTCAAGATGGATTAAAGACTTAAATGTAAAACCTAAACCTGTAAAATCCTTGGAAAATAACTTAGGAAAAAACATTCTGGAACTAGGACCTGGCAAAGATTTCATGATAAGATGCCAAAAGTAATTGCAACAAAAACAAAAATTTACAAATGGGACCTAATTAAACTAAAGAACTTCTGCACAGCAAAAGGAACTATCAACAGAATATAAAAAAACCTATAGAGTGAGAGAAATTATTTACACTATATGCAAATACTTTGCACTTTATGCAATTCAGCAAAGGTTTAATATCTAGAAACTATAAGGAACTTAAACAAATTTACAAGCAAAAAACTAACAACCCCATTAAAAAGTGGCAAAGGACATGAACAGACACTTTTCAAAAGAAAACATACATGTGGCCAAGCAGCATATGAAAAAATGCTCAACATCACTAATCATTAGAGAAATGAAAATCAAAAGCACAATGAGATATCATCTCACACCTGTCAGAATGGCTATTACTAAAAAGTCAAAAAATAACTGATGCTGGAGAGGTTGTAGAGAAAAGAGAACACTGAAAGGAGTGTAAAAATTAGTTCAGTCATTGTGTGTGAACTAATTCTTCATGAGAAATTAGTGTGTGGTGACTCCTCAAAGAACTTAAAACAGAATTACATTTGACTCAGCAATCCCATTATTGGGTATATACTCAAAGGAATATAAATCCTTCTGCCATAAAGACCTATACATGCATGTGTTGACCGCAACACTATTTACAATAGCAAAGACATGGAATCAAGCCAAATACCCATTAACAGTAGACTGGATAAAGAAAATGTGCTAAATATACACCATGGAATACTAGGTAGCTATAAAAAAGAATGAAATTATGTCCTTTGCAGCAACATGAATGGAGCTGAAAGCCATTATCCTAAGCAAACTAATGCAAGAACAAAAAAACCAAATACTGCACATTCTCATTTATAAGTAGAAGCTAACCAATGAGAACACATGGACACAAAGCAAGGAACAAGATACACCAGAACTTACTTAAGAGTCAGGGATGGGAGGAGGGAGAAGATCAGAAAAAAATATCTATTGAGTACTATACTTATCACCTGGGTGACAAAATAATCTCTACACCAAATCCCCATGACACACAGTTTACTTATATAACAAACCTGTGCATGTACCCTTGAATGTAAAATAAAAGTTTAAAAAAAGAGAGAAAATATCAGTACTCTTCAAAGGAACAAAAAAGGAGTACAGAGTCCTTTTAACATGGCAATCCCAATGTCTAGAATCTGTAAAGGCACAACATAAAAAGAAACAGGAATATATGACCTATTGTCTAGACGAGATAACCAACATTGACCAACCTCAAAATGATTTAGGTATGGAATTAGCATATAGGGAATTTAAAGCAGTTATCATATCTCTTTTAAAGCTGTAAATACAAAGATAGTTGCAATGCATGAAGAGATAGGAAACTTCAGCAGAGAAATATATGCAACATCAAATAAAGAAAGTTACAGAACTTAAAATATCTGTCTTATAAATGTCTGACATGTAATATGCTGTGTATGCATTTAGCAGGAGGAAAAAGAAGACAGAAGAAATATCCAGTAAACTTGAAGATAGATCAGTCTAAGAATTATTCAGTCTAAGAATTAGGAAATTATTCAGTCTAAGAATTAGGAAATATAAAGATCAAAAAATAAAGAAAGAAAGTTTTACTGGCCTGTTGAATAATATCAAATGATCTATTTTTATGTGTAACTGGAGTGTCAGAAGAAGAGAGAGAAGAGAGCAGAATCGAATTTGAAGAAATAATGGCTACTTTTTTCAAAACTTGGTAAAAGACATAAATTTAAAGATTTAAGAAACTCAGCAATCTACAAACAGGAAAAATATGAAGAAAATCATACATAGGTATAATAAAAAAAATACAAAACCAAAAGAAAAGAGAAAATGTTTCAAAGCAGGCAAAGAAAAATTAAATATTATATACATCAGAGTAAAGTGAATTATTTTACTGTTCACTTATTAGAAACCTTGGAGCATGGAAGACAGCAGAGAAAGTGTTAAGCTGGTGAAAGCAAAAAATCAAACAAAAATGTCAACCAAGGGTTCTATATCCAGCACTAATATTCTTCCAGAATGTGGAGGAAAATACATTTTCAGGTGAAAAAAACCTTTAAGACAATCAGCTGCCAGCAGACATAAATTAAAAGAATTGCCAAGGGAAGCTCTGAGGCTGAAGAGAAATAATATCCTTCTTTCTCATATCCTCAGAAGGAATTAAGAGCACTGAAAATGGCAAAAACATCTTAAATTACAATTTCAATTTCCTCTTTTAAAAAAAAACTTTGCATGAATATTTAAAGCAAAAATCATAACCTTGTCGCATATGGTTTATAATGTATGTATAAGCAAAGCATAAATGCATGACAGGAAAAATATGAGAGGTGGAGAACAATAGAAAGTCCTACAAATATGGTCCAGAATATGGAACTTACAATTGCAAATTATCTGAATTTTATGTGAAATGGCACAAGATTAACTCTACTGTGAAAAAGTAAAGACCTGTAGTTTAATCTATACTGCAACCACTAAAAAATTCAAAGAAGTATATCTAAAATGCCAATAGATAAAATGGCATTTTTAAATGTCATTTTAAAATCCAAAAGAGGACAAAAACACAGGGCCAGAGAATCAAAACACATAGAGGACAAACAAAAGACACATCATAAAATAGGAGAAGTAAACCCAATCCTATCGACAATTATATTAAATATAAATGACTAAACTCTCCAATTAAAAGTCAGAGATTATCAAAACATAAAAATTGAGACTCGCCTATTTGCTATCTTCAAGAAGCTCAATTTAAATGAATTGATACATTTAAATACATATTAAATTTAAAGACACATTTAATACACTGAATGTATTAGATTGAAAGCAAGTGATGGAAAAGATATGCCAAAGGAACAGTAAGCATAACAAGGCCAGAGTGGCTACATTAATATTAGATAAAATAACTTTAAGACAAAAAGTACTAGTAGAAATAAAGAGGGAGAATTCATAATGATAAAAAGTTTAAATCATTTGGGAGCCAAAACGACCATTAATGTGTGTAATTCTAATTACAGAACATTAAAATACAGGAAGCAGAAATGAACATACTTAAATATTGTAGATTTTAACACTCCTGTCTTAGTAATTTATACAATACTTCAACAAAAAAATTAAATAAATACAGAAATTATCTAACAACACTTTAAACATCAAGGTAATTGATATTTATAAACATTACATCCAAATGAGAATAAATGGTTTGTCAAACACAAATTAAACATTCAAGATGATAGGCCATATATTGAGCCATGAATTGCACCACAAAATGTATTTAAAAGGATTGAAATTGTACAAAGGGTGTTTTCTGATCATGACAGAATTCAATTAGAAAGATAAAAATAAGATATCTAGGGGAAAACTTCAAATATTTGCAATGTAGACAATAGACTTCTAAATAATTCATACATCAAAGAAGAAATAACAGAGGAAATAAGGTACCATGTCAAACTGAATAATTACAAAAATTCATAATATCAAAATATGTAAGATGCAGCTAAAGAAACACTTAAAGGCAAAAGTATATCTTAAAAATACTTATGTTGGAAAGGAAGATGGTCTAAAACTAATGACCTAAAGCCTATCTAGAGGACGTGGAGAAATAGGAACACTTTTACACTGTTGGTGGGATTATAAACTGGTTCAACCATTGTGGAAAACAGTATGTCAATTCCTCAAGGATCTAGAACTAGAAATACCATATAACCCAGCCATCCCATTACTGGATATATACCCAAAGGATTATAAATCATGCTGCTATAAAGACACATGCACATGTATGTTTATTGCGGCACTATTCACAATAGCAAAGACTTGGAATCAACCCAAATGTCCATCAGTGACAGACTGGATTAAGAAAATGTGGCACATATACACCATGGAATACTATGCAGCCATCAAAAAGGATGAGTCTGTGTCCTTTGTAGGGACATGGATGCAGCTGGAAACCATCATTCTCAGCAAACTATCACAAGAACAATGAGATTACTTGGACTCTGGAAGGGGAACATCACACACCAGGGCCTATTATGGGGAGGAGGGAGAGGGGAGGGATGGCACTGGGAGTTATATCTGATGTAAATGACAAGTTGATGGGTGTTGACGAGTTGATGGGTGCAGCACACCAACATGGCACAAGTACACATATGTAACAAACCTGCACGTTGTGCACGTGTACCCTAGAACTTAAAGTATAACAAAAAATTTAAAAAAAGAAGCTAGTAAGAGAAGAGAAAATTAAGTGGAAAATAAGTGAAAGGAAGGAAATAATCAGGATAACAGCAGAAATTAATGAAATAGAAAACAGACAAGAAATAGATAAATTATCAAAGCCAGAAGTGGGTTCTTTCAAAAAATCAACACAATAATAAGTCTCTAGCTAGCTTGATCAAGAAAAAGAGAAGGAACCAGTAAGAAGAATGAAAGTGTAGTTATCACAACAGGTCCTAGAGACATTGATAATGAGACAATCTTTGAACAAATTTACCCAATAAGTTTGATAACTTAGATGAAATGGAGAAATCCTGGGGAAGCAGAGAGCAGAGAGAGAGATAGCTTACCAAAATTAACATATGAAGAAATTGAAAGTCTAAATATCCCTATGTCTAATAAATAAACCAATTATTAAAGCCTTTCTACAAAGAAAACTGCATGTCTTTATGGTTTCATTTGTGAATTATGTGAAATATATAAGAAGAAAAAGTACAAAGCTTATACAAAGGTTTATAGACATTAGAGGAAGAGAGAACACTTAGTAATTCATTTTATGAGGCCAGTATAATCCTAATACTAATAGGTGACAAACATTATTAAAAAATTACCAATCAATATCCCTCATAGACATACATGCAAAAATCTGTTATAAAATATTGAATAAAATTTCAGATTTATTCAAAATAGTCGAATATTGAAAACAACCATATGTATGTAAATAGAAGAATAAATCAACTGCAGTATATTTATACAGTGGAATGCTACTCAGCAATACAAAGAACAAACTATTGAAACACACAACATGGCTGAATATCAAAAACTGTGCTGAGTAAGAGGTCTTACATAAGATAGTACACACAGTGTGGTTTCATTTATTTGGAGTTCTAAGACAAACAAAACTAATTTGTGGTGGAAAAATGTAAGACAACTTTTGACTTTGAGAGCAAAAAGGGAGGAATTGACTAAAAATTTTATTAAAGAATTTTCTAATGATAATATTCTATATCTTTGTAAGAACTTGAGTGACATAGAATCTGTCAAAATTCACCAAACATACACTTAGTACATGTGCATTTTATTCTGTACAAATTTTACATTAAAAAGTGCAAAAAAGATTAAACTCTAATGCAATGGATGCTGAAATATTTAAGGAGAAATATGCTGACATATTTCTAAAAAGTAAGATGAATTAATTAATAGCCAGATGGATGGATATATGAGAATACATTATGATAAAACAAGACCAATATAATGTTAATTTCAAGCATACAACAAAGTCTACTCTGTCTATTATAAAAAATATCACACTTTATATTTGACATTTTTAATGATAAAATGATCAAAAAATGGTTTGGAGTTCTATACCTTACACTATGGAAAATTTATCCTTTAGGGATTTGAAGGACCAGCAATCTATGGAATCTTAATATAATTATGAGACTATCTGAAAAAGAAACCATATTCAATGTAATACGGCTGTGAAATGAGAAACCAGTTCTGGAAGGAATTTTTCAAATCTTTCTTCTAATGGGTTAGGACTAAGAATCTTGGTTCTAAGCCTTCTCCATTTTTCTCACTTAACTCTTGCATCAAGCAGATTATTTGAGCCACAGATTCAGGATGTTCCTACTTCTATGCCAGTACCACACATTTCCTCTGAGCAAATGTTCATTTTTAAAGGTAAACATACAAGCAAAATTCTCTGCCTAAAGTTTCCATCAGTTTTCATGTTCCATATGCTTCAAAGTCCCACAGTAAATCTGATAAGCTACTAGTAGCTTTTCTTCTCTTTAAATTGGACTATATTACAAAAATTGACTGGATGAATAAACCAACAAACAAAGGAAATGAACAAAGGAATGAATAAATATCATTTAGCTAAGGCTAACAATTGAGCCCTTTAAGCTGGATTCCAGTTTCAATGAGCATTTGGGTAGCTTGCCAGTATCTTTGTCTATTGTGTAGAACTGAGTTTAATCCTTATATCCTGGCTGTCCTCAAACCCACGGACTAAACAGAAATCTTTTTGTTCAAAGACAAGTAGACAGAAAATGTCAACATATAACTTGTAAAAAAGAAATCAGCAGGACAGAAGTGTAAATTCTTCCCATGATTAGATTTAGATGATCATAGAAAAGGGAAAGTGCTTTAAAAAATGTTTGCTTTGTATTCTCACTATAAGCATATATTACTCAACGTATTTTCATCTTTGTATTCTCTAGCACCAGGAACAAAATAAATGTAAATATTTTTGAGTGAGTGAATGAATTTCTATTATTCAAAAAGATGACTTTAAAAATGATAGAAGAATGAAGATAAATTAAATCACTGTTGAAATCTGGAAGTTGCTAATTGATACTGCAGAAAATAAAACAAGTAATTCAAAGGATAGTCTCGAAAAATACTTGTAAAATGAAGAAAAAGAAAACATAAATTTAAAGTTAGAGAGAGAATATAATGGATTAGAGTTTCTAAAGTTTATAAAAGATTTTAGAATTAAAATGGAAAGAGGTGTAAGAAGCAGAGTAATGAAAGGAGACACAAATATCATGGTAAGTTACCTACATCTGAAAGGTGAATCCTTAGCACTTGCTACCATGTAAAATATTATAAATGTTTACCTATGTTATATAATATCTTTTTTATCTACTAGAATTTATGCTCCAGGAAAACTGGAATTTTTGTCTTTTGGTTTGCTATTATTTGCCCACTACCTAAAATACTGTCTCATATACATAAATATACAATAAATGCCTATTGCCATAGGCATGCTTATTGAAGAAAGGAACTAGTTTTTAACTGCTTTGTTTAAAAGAACATCTGAGCAAGTTAGCCTTGGCTAAATGAACCAGGAGTGGTGGTGGTGCTGTATGGATAGGTGGGAAGCCAAGTATATTTTGAACAAAACAATTAAAATCACACTGTCCCCAGATTCCTCGTCTGTAACAAATGCTTTTCTTTAAGAAATAAAGCAATTTAGCTCAAAAAACTGTTTATGATTCCAAAATTGCATTATTAAATAAGCTACCTTTTGTGCATAAACAGGAACAAAATCTCAAGTTTTCACAAAATTTAAAATATTACAGTTCATAAATTTACTTAAAAGAGTGCTTTGGGTAACTTAAAAGTTTTATCAAAATTGAAGCTCAGGAAAGAAAAATAAGGCAGTTTAAAAACTGGTAATTTAAAGGTCAACCAAAGTCATAGAATTACATGGATAAGAGGACAACCACTATGGAGGAAAAAAGTTAATGCAGCTTAGACTAAAGGGTGTATTAAGTCGACTAAATGGAATATTAAATGTAAAAATGACACAGAATAAAGAATATGTAGGCATATATGCATATACAATACATATATAGTATGTGTTTATAGATATAAATATGGATAAATGATAAGCAGTAGACGGATGCTAGATAGTTGCTGTGTGTGCACACGTGCACGTGTGAAGGTATGCGTTATGTTTTACTTTCAGAATAATCAGTCAAAACTTCAGTGAGTGAAGAAGGAGAAGTGAGGATGTGGAGGGAAGACAATGGCAGTGTCTTCTGAACAATGTTAGCTGTTCTCTTGCTTCCAGTGTGAAAGGTGGCAGGAAATCTGGAAACACTGTCAGGCCCCACTTCCTCCGTCCCATTCCACATCCACTAATGCCTTTTGTGAATCTATAAAAACAAGAGCCTTCTTCAATGCCACTAATGCCTCAGGGTCACATGAGGTATTTCTTCTTTTTGCTCAGACTCCTCAAAATGTGGCTTAGTTGGATCTCTGTTATTAATGTGCCTTGTAATTTAGCTTTAATTTCCTTGGTAAACAAAGCCCAAAATAAGGACCTGTGTTCCTACTCCTCAGGGAGTAGGATTGAGGAATGGGGAAGAATAGAAGAGAGAAAAGATAATATAAGGGTGTGTTCTTTAGGACAGCATGGAGGACACATGTGGCTCAATCCCACCCAGAACTGTCTAAGGAGCATAGAAAATGCTGTTACAGAGGGTAAATGGTGTTACAGAGGGTAAATGAGGAGAGTTATTTCTATTTCAGCTTCTATCTAGCATGGATTGGGAGATGTTCCTAAGGGCATTAACTCCTTCAAATCTCCTGTTTTCACAGGCTGGTTGCTCCTTCCACCTTCTGTAAAATGAGAGAAGCCAGGCAGAAAGTGAAAGACATGCAGACATTAGGTCATCGTTTGAGCAAGGCAGTATCAGCACAAAATGAGTGGAAGGCTCAAGGAACGGTCTGCTGCAATCATGGCTGAAATTAGAGGTGAGGCAAAGAGGACGCTACTCAGGAAATAAAGAGGAGTCTGATATTCCTTTCACAGATCTTCCAAGACTATATGCTTTACAGCCCATGGTTAATTCCTTTTGATCCCCCTGCCTAGCCCAGTTAACCAGAATCTCCTTTGAAAATTGTGATCTGTGTTTCTGCTTACTTGAAGTGAGGATTTGGACAAAGAAAAAAATTGTTAATGACAGTAATTAAGAATATTATAAATACATGCATTTGTGTGTGTATTATATGCATCTTTCATACTCTAGAAGCACAGGGTACTAGTTCTTTTTAAAATACATAAGAATTCATATATTGAAGCCCAATATTTGAGCCAAAACTAAAACATCTTATTTTCAAAATAAAACTATGGGGGAATCTTACAATGCAATAAAACTAGAAATTCTATATGTAGTTTAAATTCTCAATTTTCATTTTATACTATAACTCCAATTTTCTTGAGTTCATTGTTGATTAGCATGTAACACTATACCAGCCATTTGACTCTTCGCCCTCAGCTCCTATTCCCACCCTTCTGTGCTTTTCTGTGTACTAAAGACTAGAAGTCTATAAGCTGTTTCTCGACCTTCTTTACCAGCTGTCTTCCTGATGAGTTCTACTAATAAAAGGTACTAGTGAGAGATCAAAAGACATCAGGAACAGTAAAGTTTTCTCCTTCTGGATCCAACAGTATGGCAGTCATTGTCAATTACTGTTAGTAGCTGTACTAGCAGCAGGAGTGTGTTGATAGCAGACTCTAGCATAGTGGGCACAGATAGCATCTTTTTCTTGCTTTTGCCCTGGTCCAGGCAATACACCTTTGGTAGATACAGAACCAACTGAAACACCATCTCCAACAAGTAGCAGAAGGGGCAGACTCATTGACTCCAGCTCAGGTGTCTTACCAGCTTCTGATCTCTTGGTATAATCCCTTTTGCATTTTTGTTCTTCCAACCTTCCTTTCTGCTATCAGCTGTGGTCTGCATGTTTGCGTCCCCCGCACCAAATTCACGTGTTGAAACCTAATCCCCCATGTGATAGTATTAGAAGGTAGAACATTTTGGAAGTCATTAGATCATGAAGGCTCTGCTCTCATAAATGGGGATAGTGCGCTTAGAAAAAAGACCCCAGAGAGCTGCCTTGCCCCTTCCACCACTGTGAGTATGCAGTGAAGAGGCTCTGTCTATGAACCAAAAGAGAGAGTCCTCACCAGACACTGAATCTGCTGGAACCTTTATATTGAACTCCTCAGCCTCTAGAACTATAGGAAATAAGTTTTTGTTGTTTACAAGCCACCCAGTTTATAGTAATTTGTTATAGCAATCCAAATGAACCAAGACACCATCCCAGCCCTTCCAACACACATAAAAATTATTTGTACAAAAATATCTCTGTTGAAAATACCTATAGTGACTTGTTTTTCCAAATGAACACTAATACATATATCTTTGACTAATTCTCACTTTATTGTTGTTTTTGTCCCAGAATTCTGTACATAATACTTCAGAATATTTCATCATTTTGTTTAATGAGAGCAAAAAGCTGAAACTAGTATGACTTTTATTATATTGCATGTATTCTATTTGTTTGTTTGTTTGTTTCAGTACTGAAGTCTGAGACATTTCCTTCTCAATCCCCTTACTTTCAGGCTCTCTGTTCACAAGTGTCAGACCTGCATCTCAATCTCAGGGCTCACGCTGCCTTCTGCAGTTCCCTCTCTTCACAAGCACACAGGCAAGGTCCTCAATAATTCTTTCACACTTATAATTCTGTTTTGGCATCTGCTTATAGAAAGGCCTGAACCAAGAAAGTAGGGAATGCAGTTTGGATAGATTAGTCTAGTTTCTGATTGGAAACTGAATTTAACAGAAAGATATCTGGAGGGAGAGAGATCACTTACGACTTTCCTTTTTTTTTTTTTTTTTTTTTTGAGATGGAGTCTCCCTCTGTCACCCAGGCTGGAATGCCGTGGCATGATCTCGGCTCATTGCAACCTCTACTTCCTGGTTTCTATCCGATTCTCCTGCCTCAGCCTGCCGAGTAGCTGGGATTGCAGGTGTATGCCACCACACCTGGCTGATTTTTGTATTTTTAATAGAGATGGGGTTTTACCATGTTAGCCAGGCTGGTCTCGAACTCCTGACCTCTGGTGAGCCACCCACCTCAGCCTCCCAAAGTGCTGGAATTACAGACATGAGCCACCCTGACCGGCCTATGGCCTTTCTTAAAAATGTGTTTTAAATAGCTGTCTATCAAATTTAGAAACTCTTAAGAAGGATCTTGTTTTTATAGATTCATAAGCAAGTTTGTTTTTAAAAAAATAAGGATATGAACAAATCTAGTATATGCTCAGAATAAAGTAATTCAGATAATAAAGAGATGAAGGCACATGAGAAGTAAGTGAAGGGAATGAAGAAGAAAACATTTAGAAAAACGTGAGTAATTAAAAGACTAATACACAAAATGGAGACCTGGCTTTATGAGATAGAACTAGGATCAATAAATATAAGCTGTAGGAAGATAAATTTCAATGTACTGAAAGGTAATACTAAAATATATTTTAATAGTTAAAATATATTAATAATTAAATAATACATTTTACAATATATTTGCAGAGCAAATAGCCCTTTGGTGGGGTGTTTAAACAAGGACTTGACCACCTGGTAGGCATGTGGCAGAAGCACTAGGTGAATAGCTGGAATCTAATACTTCTAAGATCAGTCTAATGCTGAGGTAGTTGAATCTATAACAACTTTAGTAAAACAGAAGAATGCATTCAAACATCCCTCACTTTTGTAATTTCTTAATTTCTAAGATTAGTTTTATATGCATAGTGATGTCAACAGGGCATTCCTGCAAGACAGTACTCTTTATGAATATGCCTGTTTACTGTGTCTCAGTGAGGGCATACATTTAGATCTCAGTGGAGAAGAACATATGGAGCCCAAAGATAGGAAGAAAATATATGGGTTTAGAAATAACTAATTAAAGCTAGCAACTGGACCAGAATTATCTTCCACCTTTACATTAAGACATTTCAAATTAGTTACTAACTGATATAAAGTAGAAAATTTTAAAATTGTCTTATTTGTTTAGGAGTTGCTTTTGGTATCATTGATATAAAAATGATGCCTAGATAAAAATGGCATAGAACATATTGCATATCCCAGCTAAATTTTATTAATGCATCTTTAAAGTCCAATTCACATGTCCTTGTTTTCTCATAAATTTCTCAAACTCACAAGAAGTTAAAGTAAATAGCTATTAATCCAAACTTGGGTTCCTCGAAAGAAGACCAAAAATTAGCCTAATTAGTCAATGAATTGATATTTATTAAAAGTCCACAGTGTGGTGAGATTGTGGACAAATGTTTGATAGTGTACCTCAGGCACTGACACTGCCTTCTGCAGTTACCCAACCTAGAAAAGTCAGTTCTGTTTAACTCCCTCTTACCTTTTCACCCTAATTAATCTGACTCTACTACATCAATTCTGCTTCCTAAATACCTTCCCAAACCTCATCTGCTCTCCAGCCCCGCACTCCCAATTCAGGCTTTATTACTTATTCCCGTTGGATTGTTAAAATAAAATACCCTTCTATCTGGATGTCCTGTCCCTCAACTATTACCTCACCAATCAACTGATCAACTGTCCACATTATTACCGGACTTATCTAATTATTTCACTCTGCATTTGAGAGCCTTCGGTGACTTCTCAGTGCCTCCCAGTCAAAGCGAACTTAGGGTTCGGACTGTATTATTTTTCAATCTCTTCACCTCTGGCATGTTATGGATTTCAGCCTCTCAGTAAATGTTGACTAAATGATGGACAATTCCTTGACAACATTGTCCTTAAATAAACATGTGACTATAGCCATGTGGTAATTTTCCTAAGTTACTGAACTGATTTTGGTATCTGTTTGTTATCTATTTATATATATCTATACAAATGTATAGTATTTTTCTTTGTGTATGCAGCATATACATGCTTCATTAAGAATGAAAGAATGTCCAACATCATTCTTTATGTCCAATATATTGGACATAAATTGTTTTGAATAGTTGCCTTTGATTTAAAGATCCTCATATTTCTGACTTTAGAAACTTCGACTAAAACCAGTACAATAATGACAGTAAAAAACCACCAATAATGCCATCATACAGAGATTATGACTGCTGATATTTAAAGTTCTTTCTTCTCATTCCTTTTATTAAACAACTAAATAAACTATTTAAAAATCGAAATTCTGTGGCATATTGAGCTTTGTCACTTCTTTAGCATCAGCATTATTTCATATCATTAAATGTTTTTTAGAAAATTTATTATCTTATTATTGCTCATCTTAAACATTAATTAATTCTTAGGTATATTCTTAATTATTTTACTAGCATAGATTCCTAGAAATGGGACTTCTGGGTTGGAAGAAAAGGAGAGTTTTAATGTTCTTTGTATGTAGTGATAAAGTTTTCAAGAAAGTTAACCATCATATGAGAAAGTATTTATCTTCCCCATATCCTGTCACCACTACGTATTTTCTTTTTAAAAGGCAATTACGCCATTTAAAAAGTAGGTTTAATTTAAGGTAATAGAACATTTTTTTTTCTTATGGATATTGGTCCTTTGTTTGTTTCCATTGTAAATTGTCTATTCATGTACTTGGCCCATTTTACCATAGGAATATGAAATAACACATATTTTGCCAGCAGGTTTCAACACACATGGGAATAAGATATATTCATGGAATGTGCCTTTGAACCTGCATTCAAAAGAACTCAGACAGAGGTTAGTGGTGAATACAGCAATTGCTTTCACTTAATGACACAGGTGGGGAAAGAGTTTGCAGAAAATGTTTTTCTTGAAAATAAAATATCTGTGGCTTGCAATGTGGGTGCACTTACAAATCAGCTTCAAAAATGCTTTCATAGAAGGAGCTGTTGGAAACGTAGTATAAATATCTGCCTTGTGTATCACAGCATTTTTTTTAGAAGGGCATATCTAATAGTTCTTTCAAGTCTAAATTTAGGAATTGATGATAAGTAAAATATCAGAGAGGCTAGAATCTTTAGAGCCATCCTTGACATGTCCTCTATCCAATTGCTAACGAATTCCCGTTCATTGTTCTTGGGTGTCAATACAATAGATCCTCCCAGATCTACCCACTTTGTTACTGCTTTAACTTGAGCCTTGTGACACCTCACCAGGACCTTTGCAGTAGCTTCCCAGTGTTTAAAATTGCTCTCAATTAGTATCCAGCCTTTTAGTTCTATCAGTTATAAAGTATCATTTTTTTTTTCCTCTAAAAAAAAGTGGTAAAGTTCATCAGAGAAAATGTGGACAATGGAAAATACAAAAATAAAATCATAGTATCCAGATCACCAGTCCTCAAAAATAAAAACTAAAATTCCTGCATATATTCTTTCAGTCTTTCCACTTAAATAAAAATGGAATCATCCTGGACATGTGTATAATCTCTTTCATTCACAAAGCAATATATGTATTGCAAACACTTTGTTATGTTTTTGCACATTTCTCTGCAACAGAATTTTTAACTGGTTGCATAATGTGCCATTATATTAATATGCAGGTCACTTCCAATATTTTGATATTATAGGCAATGCCAAAGTAAACATCTTGTAATTATCTTTTAATAGTTTAAAATATTACTTTATTGTTTTCTCCCATCCAATGCTGCTATGGAGAAATCTGATATCATCCTTACTTTTCTTTCCTGTGGGTGAACTGTTCTTCCCTTCTGAAAGGTAGTAGAATTTACTTTTTTTTTTGTTATTCCTTGTGTGTGGTTTTATTTCTCTTCTTTGGTGTTCTGTAAGTCCTCATGCCAAGGTCTTTCACTTTTTAAAAATCTAGGACATTTTTGCTATTATTTCTTTAAATATTTCATCCTGTTTTTCTTTTTCTTCCTGAGATTCCTTATATCCAGATAATGGCACTTCTGTCCTTTAAAATTATCACCTTCTTTGAGTTTTGCCTCTTCATTCTTTCCTATTGCCTTCTGGGAGAGCTTCTCAATCTAATCTTTTGACTCACTAATTTTTTTTTCAGCTATGTTCATCTAACTCTTTAACTCATTTTTATTATTTCTCATCCTGTCTCTTAATTACGTAAGTATTTTTATCAATTTATTTTATGTTATTCATCTATCTATACAAAAAATTTACTTACAAAGGGTGTATATTTTTTAATGCAGTATCTGTGTTCTGTTAAGTAGTTGACTGTCATATTGTATTTCTTATTTTGGCCACAAGTCCATGTTCTTTTCTGAGTGTCAGCTGCACTGTCTGGTAGACTGTACAGTGTGAGAGCCAAAGTACCAAAGTCTTAGTCAGACCAGGCAAGTTTAAGAAGCAAAAGAAGAATGAGCCCTCAGCAGAGAGCTAAGCACACCATTGACCACTCCCTTTTGCTGCAACAGCACCAGGCAACTCCTCTGGGAAAGGCTTAACCAAGCAACAATGGCAAGGCAGACACCCAGCATTGTAGTCCACCAGCTGTGGAGTTCAGAGTAGAGGAGTGGATGAGGGAGTGCCTGAGAAAAGCTGACGGGTAGGAATCTGTTTACCCTAATTATTTTTTTTTTACCTCTTGAGGGATTTTTTGCTATGCTACCTTGATTCTGCACCCCCAGAACCAGATGCCCAGGCCAGCAGCAAAATGGAAGCATTAAAGATCCCCAGACAATGGGAGGAAAGTAAAAACAAAAATTAAACCTTTCATCTCCAGTTAATATGTTGACAGCCATATCCAGTTACCCCGTGTCTCCCATTATAGCAGTTCACCTCTTGTTGCATCCGGTCATTGGCACACAACCAAAAGTCAGAAGTCCTTTGTGTTCTACTAATGGTTTCCCAAAGTTTTGTGGTGCTATTTGTTCCTAGAATCTTTTTCCCATTTTGCATTAATGTCTCTAGGATGGATTTGGAGCAGGAATATCTAATAACCCTTCTAGTTTCCCATCTTGGTAGGAATCAGAAGTTCCTAACTAAAGCTTTGTTCACATATATGCCAGTTCCCTTAAAATAAATCTCTAGAAACAGGAATGCTGTGGCATACCATACTTAAAAATTTAAGGCTTTTTATATGTTTACCAAACTGCCCAGAATTATAAATAGGAAAAACATATTGTTTGGCAATTCACATCTAATCTTGCCTGAACAATCTGACTTCATAAACAGGATGTTATAAGCCTGTGCATACCATACTCAACCACACAGGATAGGTTGTCACATGATGATCCCACCTCTTTCCTACATCTGTCCTTCTTTCCTAAAACCTTCTCTGTGCTATTTTGAATTTCACTGTGTTTCCTCAAAACAACTATTTTGAATTCTCTATTTGAAGGGTCACATATCTCAGTATCTCTAGGATTGGTCCCCCGTGCCTTATTTAGTTAATTTGTTGAGGTCATGTTTTCCTGGATGGTCGTGATGCTTATGGATGTTCATAGGTATCTGGGCATTGAAGAGTTAGGTATTTCCTGTAGTCTTTGTAGTCTGTGCTTGTTTATACTAGTCCTTCCGCTTTCCAGGTATTCACAAGGGCTTGGGTACTGTGATCTAAGTTTTTGGTTACTGCAGCCAAATCTGCATTAGGGGCCACCCCAAGCCCAGCAACACTGTGGCTCTTGCAGACTCAGAGAGATACCGCCATGGTGGTCTTGGATAAGATCTGGAAGAAATCTCTGAATTACAAGGCAGAGACTCTTATTCTCTTTCCTTACTTCCTCCCAAACAAATAGTTTCTCTCTCTGTGCTGTGCTGTCTGGAGCTGGGGGAGGGATGACACAAACACCCCTGTAGCCACCACCACTGGGACTGCTCTGGGTCAGATCTGAAGCCAGCATATCACTGGGTCTCATCCAAGGCCTACAGTGACCACTGCGTGGCTACTACCTATGTTCTCTCAAGGCCCTAGGCACTACAATCAGCAAGTGGAGAAGCCAGCCAGACTTGTGTCCATTCCTTCAGGGTGGGGAGCCCCAAGTGGGTCCCGAGATGCTGTCTGAGAGCTAAGACCTGCAGTTGAAAACCTTAGGAATCTACCTGGTGCTCTATTCTACAGTGGCTGAACTGGCACCCAAACCACAAGATAAAGTCTTTCCCACATTTCCCTTTCTTTTCCACAGGCAGAGGAGTCTTTCCCTCTGGCCACCCCCTCTCTGTCTCCCCGGCTCCAGCCTCAAGCAAGTACCGCCTGGGTATCATTGATGTTCACTAAAGGCCTAAGGACTCTTCAGTCAGTTTGTGGTGAATGCTGCCAGGCCTGTGTATCTACCTTCAGGGCAGTGGGCTCCCCTCTGGCCCCAGGCAGGCCCAGAAATGTCATCCAGGAATCAATGCCTGGAATTGGGAATCCCAAGAGTCCGCTTAGCGCTCTACCCCATGTGGCTGAGCTGGTACCTAAGCTGCAAGAAAAAGCCTCCTTTGCCTTTCGCTCTCCTGTTCTCAAGTCTCGCCTCATAGCCACCTCAGCTGGGAATGTATCAGGTCACACCTGAAACCAACACAGCTCTGAGTTCCACCCAAGGCCCATGGCAAGCACTGCCTGGCTACTGCTGCTGACTATTCAGGCCCCAATGGCTCTTTAGCCAGCAGGTGATGAATTCTGTCAGGACTGAGTCCTTGCCTTCAAGGCAGCTGGTTCCTTTCTGGCCCAGGGTGTGTGTAGAAATGTCCTCTGGGACCAGGGCCTGGAATGGGGGCCTCAGGACTCTACCTGGTACCCTATCCTACTGTGGCTGAAATGATATTCAAGTTGCAAGAAAAAAAGTTCTCTTTACTCTTCCCTTCCTCAAGGAGAAGAAAGGAGTCTCTCCCAGAGCTGCAAGTTGAGCTGCCTGGGATTAGGGGAGGGTGACACAAGCACTCCCTTGGTCACCCCAGCTGGTGTCTCACTAGGTTGGATGCCCCTCAAGTCTACTAGCTCTGAGCCCAGCACAGCACTGGGACTTGCCTAGGAATTGCAGTCCTTGTGGCCTAGACTGCTTTTCAAGTTTATTTAGAACCCCAACACACTTTAGCCCAAGTTGGCAATACAAAGTCCCACAATCACTGTGCTCTCCCTCCTCCAAGTACACGGATTCTCTCTCCCACCATGTGGCTACTGCCAGGGGATGGGGAAGGGGTGGTGGCAGTAGTTCAAGACTGTTTTCCCTATCCTCTCCAGTACCTCTTTTAATAATATGATGTTAAAACCAGGTATTGTGATTGCTCACCTGATTTTTGGTTCTTGTGTGTTTTTGTGTGGATTCTTGTTCAATGTAGTGTTCCTGTGAGGAGAATGATCAGTAGAGGCTTCTATTCAGCCATCTTGCCGGTTATTCTGTCCTTGTTTCTTGGAATGATGTTATGTATATTTTTGCAGGGTTACAACTCAATATCACATATTGTGTGACTCTTTCCCCAAATTCTCTAGAATTAGTCTCTAATTTTTTTGTTGTCATTGTTATTTTGTAGCATTTTGCTCATGCATCTATCATAGCACAGCATATTTTAATTATTTACTTTTGTACCTATATAAGCCCCTAAGCTATGAAGTTCTTTTAGATAGAGATTCTATCTTAATCACCTTTTTATTGCCGGAAGGCTCTGACTGGGACTGGCACCATGTTAGGTGATCAATCAATGTTGGCAGAACCAACAAATGAATTTTCAAATACCCAACAGAACCTGAACTAAGTGTGCAAAACATTTTTAAGTACTTTCATTCAATCCTCCAAACAATTTGTATTATTTCCTCTACTTTTTAGATGAGAAAACTAAAGCCTTAGAGAGTCCAAGTAGCTTGCCCAAGGTAGAGCTGGGATTTGAATTCCTACCTAATTCAAGAGTTGAGACTTCACCACTAGGGTGGTTCCTACTGGTTCTGTGTTTTGATGAATGTAGGTAGAGAAAATCAGGAAGATTGTTCAATAAAGAGGCTTGTTATTTTTCTTTGTGAAGTTGCTATTTTGAACCTAATATAATTCAATATTTGAAAGGCATCAACTTCACTATCCGGTTATTTCAAAATAAACCTGAAAATAGAAGGATTGAATTATATCACCTGTGAGAAATAACCTAAATACTTTCTTTTTAATAATAACCTTGCTGAGATACTATTAAAAGGACAGACCTAAAAACATTCATCTGCCTGCAATGGGGCATAATCCATATCCTTGTTTAATAGTTTTATTTTAAAATGTTCCTAAGCTTGCATAATCTTTATTACTGTTTCCTGGTAAGGGGATGAGATAGGGAGGGGATGTAAGGGTGATGCTGAAAAGGACCAAAAAAAAAAAAAAACCCAACAAATACTATTTGAGGTAGCAGGCTAAACTGTGAATATATGCTTTTTAATTTCTGGTATTACCTTAAGAAATTTCAAGCATATAATTAATGACAAATATGATGAAATAGCTCATTAATTTTTACCATCTTCATGAAATACTCTACAGGTGCAGCCTGAGAACACATGTTGAATTACACAATCCTGACAACTCTAGTAGGTACATATGGTTGAAGGATGACTCTATGATACCAAATAGCCCGACAAGGTCAAGTTTTCAACCATCTTCATCACTTACTGCCTGGAAGTCAACTGGGCTGAGGAGGTGGAATGGATGACCCATGCCACCTGATTCACTCTGCCATGCTCTTGTTATTTCAGGCATGGAAACACAGTCCAAGGTAAATGTCACTGATATGTATTCCCCTAAAGCTGAATAAAAACAAAGGCAGAGCTTATTGATTTTTAAAAATTAATTTCTTTCTGCCAGACTTCCTTTAGGCCCATTGCCTACTTTCTTTGAGAAAGTAGCAAGCACCTGGGCAAGCAGAAATTTCCGTTGCTGATTTAGAACATGGGAACATTGCAAAGAACCAAATTTTTCTTGTCATTTAATGCAAGGGGAAAGAGATCTTAAGACAAGCATATTGGTAACTCAGATTGCCAAGAGGAGCAACATATTCAGGAAAATGCCCTAGAGGTACAGGGGGCCATGACCATACTGATGTTATATCCCTTCTGAAGTTAAAGATTCTTGTTCTTGGAAGATGTTTTGTCTTGTCAGCAAATTTCCACATTCACTATGTTGTATTATTGGTCATTTTATTAAATATGTTTTTCAGGGCATGATAGCAATGTATATGACAAGATTCCTAAATATGAGAGGTGAGAATCCCATTATTTTGGAAATCCTTTTCAAAGAGAAGGTATAATTTAAGATTACACCTTGAAGGAACGTGCCCCAACATTCTTTCTTACCATGGAAAGACTTCTGTAAGAACAAAATACTTACGATTTTATGAAAATATATATAGTCAGTAGTGTTTTGACTTAAAAAGAAAATGTTTTACAGATCCTGAATGTTCCAGACACCAACTTAAAAGGCAAGTGTGAAGGGCCACTTCAGAAAGAAAATAGTTGCAATAGAGGAGTCATCATAATATTATCCTTCTTCAATTAACATTGTAAAATGAACCTTTTGAGCCTCTGTCTCTTGTTGATACTGAAATGAATATCTCCTTATTAGAAGCAATAAAAACAAAATATAACAGATACAGATCATGTCACTTCTGGAAATGGGAAGATGTGATTTAGGTCGGTTCATGACCCTGCAGATACAATTCTTCTAAATCCTGGGTCATGATCCTAAGAGTGGAAATAAAGTGAATTATATGCAACTTGATAGACGGAGCCTGATGTCTTCTGCCATGCATAGTAAAAGATTGAGTATTTTACTTTATTCAAGTCAGGGCGTTTTATTTTTCTAAAAAACTCTTTCTCTCTCTCTCTCTCTCTCTCTCTTTCCCCCTCTCCCCTCACCACCACCTCATACACACAAAAAAAGCACCACAAACACACCCTGTTTTCATTAACTGAGATATAAAATGCAAAATTCAGGCTCATCTCACAATACCCCAAAGGTGACCAAGGTCTGGTTGCTATACAGACATCCCTGTTGCTGTACAAATGTATGGTAGGCCACAATTGTTTTGTGCTAGAGAACAGATAAATGACATGGATTGAAATTATGGTAAATTTAAATTGATGGCCTAATTAGTATTATCTCTTTTTGTATTCATTGTAAGAAAAATTATCCAGGAGGAACTCATTTTGCATTAATGTTGATATAAAGTGTAATTCTCCAGGATTTTCGTTGTAATTTGGCATTAATTAATGCATCATTATTTTAAAGTGTTAATTAAATTGTTACAGAAAGGGACATCTGCAATGGCTCAGAAAGGAAATCACATGAGCAATTAGTTTTGTATAGGTCTGTGGTGCAGTCTTGGAGATCATATGCGTAGCAGGAGCATGAAGGCTGAGGTAGATTGCAGACAGGAAAAACTCCTGCTCTGTCCTGTGTGGTATATTGTAGACAGTATATGACCATTTCTCTTTCCTATTTCGTTGTCTGCATGTGAAGAATGGGTAGTTTCTAGAGCACTGGATTTTTGTTCTGTGGTTAGGACAGGATGCACATCAGTAGGACTATGGTTCTTTACTTGATTTTTCTGGGAGCTTGGCAGACATCACTGACCATTTCCATGTCAGTAAAAAGAATCACTGAATCCTTTTTGTAATATGGTCTAAAGAACTCATAAATATACAGCTGTATATGGCTAGGTTAATATTTCTACTGGTAATAAACTCCATACAAAACTGTGACAAATCAAAAGGGAGATAATCTGTGGTAATTCCTTACGCAGTGGACCATCATTGTCAAGGCATCTGGAAGTTATTGAATGCTATCATGGCTTAAGATATATAATTCCAAGGAAATTCCATCATCATTTCATATATCAAGGAATCATGGCAATCAGATAGCAGTGCGGGTTGGCAAGTTGGCAGTTCAATGGAACTTGGAAGTCAGAGGGAATATATAAATTAGGCTCTAGACACTCTGTCATCATGGTCCCACAGGACACAGAAATTTGGGGAATCTTATTTTGTCAGCAACATTATCTTATATTTGGCCCTGTGGGGCTCTACTGAATGAGCATTCTTTATCAAGAGTTGTAAACCAAGATCCCCATAGGAAGAGTATAACGAGATACTATAGCACTATATCACATACAACTGTGAAGTCTTTAAATTGGTTATATATATTTTTTTCTGGATACCAACTTAATATGAAGGTTGCAACTTTTCCTTTAACAGCCACAATGGGAGCCTCTTATTTTTCAGGTTCTGTGAAATTTTCCTCATAGATAACTGTTTTATGGACATACAAGGCAAGGCCCAAATTCCACAATCAAGTTGAAGTTAAATCTTTCCTCTTTACATTGAATGATAATTTGGACAGATAACATCAGAATCACTCCATAATGTTTTTGACAGTTCTCCTCAGATGAATGTAATCTACTTCCCTCTTTCATGAAGATGTAAACTCCCCACAGATCTAAGTCTTTCTTGGGTCTCTTGTCCAGCATGTAGCCTGATACCAGTCTCACTCAATGAGTTGTTAATAAATTGATTGATTCATGTAGCTCATGAGTAATTGCTTTCCTAAGAAGAGATGGCCACAAAACTTCTATAGGTTCAATAGAGTCTACTGAAGTACTAGAAGAGCCTATTTATCTTCTGGGGAAGTTTTGCACGATGCTTAGGTCAAAAGGGTTTATTTCCGTACCCTGAGATTTAAATTATTTCAAGGTAAGCCCTCATCTCTCAGTGAAGATTCCTTTCAGTCTCTGGCTGTACATTCCTGATTTGACCAAAGTATCTCAGTTTCCTGATTATCATCATGTGATTTTCTGAAACTGTTCAATTAAGTTCAGACTTCCTACTTCCCAAAACGTTGATTTGAGGAAAAGATGAGAAACGTATATTACAAGACAACAAAGCATTTCAACTGAATATTACACATACCTGTGCCTAAAGGTCACGTTCCAGTCTTACTAAAACAAAGCCTTGTTGGCCATCACATTCTCCTCCTCCTTGTTCACCCCTCTTTCTCTTCCTAGATACCAACCTCTTTCCCTCTCCTTTCCACAGTGAACTTCAGCCCCAAAGTACTATAACTTCTTTTATAGTATGGTTTTGTTATCTCTTTGTTTTAGTTCTATTTTCATACCACTCCCTGAGGCCTTAGTGTCTAAACCAAAGTGGGTCTGTCAAGACAATTTTGCCAAACAAAGGGCTATTTAGTCTTTCTTAGGAAACAGAAGTTGCATTCAATTGTGGTTTTAAGTAACTTTGTTTTTTTCTGTTGAGTTTGTCATCTTATAGTTTCAATGGTTACCTCAGGCTCTTTACAAAACTCTGGTTTCTTTGTTAACAGTGCTTCAGTCACTCACATCAGAAGCCAATTCCTTGCGGGCAAGTAACATGTGTCTACTTTCCTTTGTAGGTGTTTGTAAATGCCAAGTAGGCTCTTCTGCCTATTTTGGGTACTAGACAAAAGCTGCTGAGGAGCAAGAGCAGACAGAAATTCAAGGAGATGACAAGAAAAGCATTTCCAGGCCCACGATTTGAATGTGGGAAAGGGAATGTGCAGAAGAGCTTACCACCTTCCCAGCAACGAGGGTACAGCAGAAAGGACACGAAACTAGCTTTAATATTTAAGCATAAGATGCTCCACATTTCTCACTCTAAATTTAGTGCTGTGGCATTCAGTTTAAACTACCTTGTGTCCAATAATATACTTCCTGGCCTGCCCTGAGGTCTTCAGGAAGCATTTTATCTTTGATATAATTGCTGGGGTGAATCCCTAGTTATAACACACTCTACGGCATATAAAATAATTGTTGCAACTGAACCCATCACATAAATATTAGTGATTGAAGAGATTGGTTGGA
Source organism: Papio anubis (assembly GCF_008728515.1). Classification (NCBI taxonomy): domain Eukaryota; kingdom Metazoa; phylum Chordata; class Mammalia; order Primates; family Cercopithecidae; genus Papio; species Papio anubis. Next base: position 86,366,241 of record NC_044976.1, read on the forward strand.
ATAAATCAATGTGGGTGACATATTTAATAAACTTTGTATAAACATTGTTTGCAACAGCTATAAATAAAATTGTCTTTAGGAATTTTACATATTGCACATCCCTCTATTCATGGGAGATGCAGAGGCATGATTTCTAGCTGCACCAAATGACAAGCAATGCCTTTTAAACCTGTCCAGATTAGAACAGGCAAGCCAAGTCAGGCAACGTGCCGCAGCAGGTCAGGGGAGTGCTGAGGCTTGCTCCACCCTCTGAGCTTTCCTCATGCACTTGCCACTGGGAACCAGGTTCAGGCTGAGAAGAGCTTCCAGCCAACATTCCCCTCCCCTCCCATCCCCCCTCCCTCCCCTCCCATGCCCCTCCCCTCCCCTCCCATCCCCCCTCCCCTCCCCTCCCTCTCCTCTCTCCCCTCCTCCCTCCCTCCCTCCATCTCTCCCTCCCTTCCTTCCTTCCTTCTTTTCCTTCCTTCCTTCCTTCCTTCCTTCCTTCCTTCCTTCCTGTTTTTCAAAAGAAAAATACACACCATAAATAAAGCATGATCAAGATGGCATTTTACATTCACACAGATTTTGGCATAAATAAATAAAAGGGATTTTGTTCAAATTCTGTCATTCTTACATGCCGTCTTAAAATTCTTTCTCTACCAGTTCATCATATTCTACTACGCCGTGAGAGTCATACTGGCTCCCTCCAGTGGCTGACTCAGCTCTGATGAAAACACAGGGGCATTTCTGAAGGCCATACAGCCTAGTGGTTCCACATGGAATCGCTTATTTCTAAGATAATGAGTTCAGATCCCTTTGGGAATTCCCACTCTGAGCATGCATTACTATTCCTGAAAATGTTTGATATAGGTGTTAATTTTAATTAACCTACCCCATGGTCTCCCATCCAAAGGGCCTATTTCAACGTTCCCATTTTATGGATGAAAAACAACCCATTGGAAGGTTGTGGAACAACTGGGAATGCTGGGAGGTCATAGTAATGCCTCACATCTGAGCACCAGGCCAGAGTGCTTGCATGGGGGCTTTCTCTTGGCTTAGAACAGACCCTTTCTCATTCTCTGGCTTATTATTCTTAGATTCCAAAGGATGAAAAATTGTAGAAATATTTAGTTTTTTTTTTTAAGAGATCAGATATAATGCAGTGTGTCTTCAGCTTTAAGCTTAATGAAATGTCACATACACATTTGGAAATCCAGGTATCAACTATGAGTCTTACTAGTTTGAAATTTACAACTTTCACATTTATTTTTATTAGTAATATTTTAGTTGCTCAATATATTTCTCTGGCATTAATGGAAAAAACATGGTGCCTTCAAGCAGCCAAAATAATCTCTCTAAATTCCCACTGAGTTTAATCAAAGGCCATGCAATTTAATGGCTAAAGTTACTGCTATATATTTACAGTGTGCTGGGTTCAAGTCCCATTAAATTAGGCTCTAATTAAAATTTCATCTGAACTATTCTTTCATTGTGTAATTGTTTTTTAATTCTTAATGACTCACATTAACCTCCTTTCACTCAAAGAAAAAAGAAGGGGGGGGGGACTTAAAAAAACAACAGCCAGGCAAGAAAAAGAACAGTTGAATTAGAGGATGACATGAAGCTTTTTAAAAACGCAGCCTGAAAACTGGGTATGCAACACAGAAGATCAAGAGGAGACTTAATTAGGGCTCTACTGCTCAGTTCATAGTTTTTGGGTCTTTATGAAAGCTAAGAGCATAGCTAAACCATGTGTAATTTGCCATTATTTTCTCAGGTAGCTCTTACTGAAATGTTACTTTTCACTTGCATTTTTTTCATCTTGAGAGCATAGTATCAGACCTTGTATATACAGCTTGCCACTTGCCTGCTGTCAGAGACAGAAGTGACAACACTTGTCACTACCAATCTCCTCGTGTCTGGTCTCATCTGAGCGATACATACAGCCTGATTTCCAGGTGTTTGTTGAAATTCCAAGTTATGTAACATGTCTTTGCTGTGCTCAGAATGGAAAAAAAGCACCACTGTGGGAATAAATTCTTAGCTTTCTAGGAACAGTTAGTGTACATAATACTGAATTAGCCCAATTCCAGATAATTGAAGGGAAAATTTGGAGACAGAAGGAGGAGACATTGCAAAATTGATAGCCTCAGGGGTGGTCAAGTGACATTGATGGGAAATTTTTACAAACTTTTTAAAAAGCAAAGCAACATGAGTACATAGTTTAAGAAATTAACCACGATAAAAACGCTACACATATTTTTTTCTTAAAAAAAAAGAACCACTAGTTCCTCTGGTCTCCAGCTTACCTACTATCCAAGAGCAGCCACTTTTTCAATAATTTTTATTATGTCTATTCCTGGCCAACTATATTGTGATTTATTAGTTTTAAATAGTATATATTGATCTCTTATAATAGTAGATGAAGAGTTTAGCTTTTATCACACACACACACACACACACACACACACAGATGCACACAACGTCTTTCTCTCTTCCCTCAATCCTTGCAATAGAGCTTTATCAATTTGGAATTCAATCCACATGTATAATGCTATTGTTGTTACTATACACATATATTTCCTTCATAAGCCAAATAGTTGACACTACTTTGTTTTCTTGTCCAACTGCTTATTTTCTAAAGTTAATAATTGTTTTTTTCTTCCTTTGTTTGGCTTCTTTTTATCTCTGATTATTCACTCATGTTCCAAAGTGTGCCCCTTAATACAACTTCCCACCCAGTTAAACCTAATAAGTAATATATCTGTGCTCTCATCAAAACTCCCAGAATTCTACATTTTCTGGTTTCAATCTGTACTGGTAACTTCTAAGCCTGCTACATAGTATTTGCCTCCTATATTTGCCTTTGAGTCATCCTGGGAATTACTTTATCCTTTCTCCAATGTTAGATTTGTTTTTTAACAACCCTGTTTTGTTGGAGCATATCCTCTAGTCACTTCTAGAGAAAAGGTGGATTTAGAAATCTTTTTCCCCTTCAAACTTAAAATTATTGTTTTTCTCCTTTCTAGCTTGCAATATTGCAATAGAGAAGTCCAATGCCACATCTTTATCTCTGGTGTTCTAAAATTTCATCATAATTCACTTTGTTGTAATCATTTGTTCAATCCTTATTGTAGGTACATTGAGGGCCTTTATATTTTGAAATTATGTTCTTCAATTTTAGGACTATTTTTTGCATTTTTCTTAAAAATCTCTCCTTCTCCATTATTATCTATTGAATGCCTCTTTATTATATGTTAGACTTCATTTGTGTTTCCTCAAATTTTCTTTTCTTTTTTGCCTTTTCCTGTGTTCATTTCTTTCTATTGCTTATTTTTCTGGAATTATTTTTTGACTGCAATTTATAACACTTTCATTAAAATTTTAGCTGCCATATATTAAGAACACTTTATTTTTCTCAGATTATTCCAGTTTTTAATAGCATTCTGTGGTTCATTTATGGTGAAATATCTTCTCTATCTCTCCAAAGATATTCATTCTTTCCATTGTCCATATTTTCTGTCAGTTCTGTTTTTTGTTTATTTATGTCTCTTTATTTAAGTGTCTGATAATTCTTAGCTCTCTGTTCACAGTTAACCATTAAAGAGTTTGTGGAAAACTATGTATGTTGGTTCAACTGTAAAATAATGGGCTTCTCTGTAGCACAAAAGAGTGACCAGTTAGGTTTTTCAATGGACCATCTGACTATTGTTATCTGTAGTTCTATAGTGATTTAATTTCTCAGGAGGATTCTTCCATTTCCCCTCTGCTGCTAGCATCTGGAGTTGGGCATAAGAGCAAAACATCTGGTATGGAGGTGGAGGAGGTAGTCTCAATATTTATTATTTTGCTATTAAGAATTACTCTTAATCCTAAAATTTTTAGTTCCCATCCATCCCAATTTTTATCTATAGCTAGTATCCCTGAGCCCTCTCTCTAAAGGTGTTGTTTTATTTTGGTGCTTTTGATTAAAAAATTGTTTCTTTCTGTTGTCATTATTGTTTTATGTCAAATATACCCACTCGAAGTAGCACTAGTATAAAAAAAGATATCATCAATATAATCTTCCATTCAACAAATCGTGAGTGCCAGATCACTTTTCATAGGCAACTACAGGTCCATCTGTTTCTTCTCTCTTCATTTCCCAGCCAACTTGAGCAATCAATTTTAGTAAATATATGGACCTTTTAAGTTTTGCTTTTATATCCTGAGGATTCAGGACCAGAGAGACCTGTGCTTGGCCACTGATTGACTATCTGTATGATGTTACACTACCTTTCTGGATTTCAATGTACTTATCATTAAAGTAAGCTAACTCCTCTGAGACTCTTCTTTCTCAACTGTAGCGTGGGGATATAGTATCTTTTATAGGTGTAATAATTACCTGACTAATAACATGTAAATGGCCTAGCACATAAATTTGTCCTAATTCCCTTTTCCCTGGAATCTTAATAGGTCATTATATCAGGAGTTATTAACTTTAGCTGTATACGTTTTTTTAAAAAGGAAAATGGCTGAGGCTGACACAAGATATAGGTGGTCAGTTCTATTTATGGCTGGAACTTAGGTTTTTTCTAGCTTTCTAACACTTAAATGAAAATGACAATAATATTAGAGGGGTGAAATGTGTATGAAGAACTTAGCATAATGAACACAAAAATGCATGATAACTATTAAAAAAATACAAAAGTCAATCAGTCAGGTTAGTCATAACCAATTACCTGACAAAGAATCTGGAAATATAGTTGGTTTATCATGAAGAATGAACCCATCAAAAATCTGATGGCAAATTCTTACTCACCTACAATCATTTAGAGTGAAAACAAGCAAGTTGGCAGTTCAAATTGTACCTCCAGCAACAAATCCCCCACTACTCCACTTTAGGGCATGCAGTGCTACTCCCCTACTGTTCCGCTTCATGGCACATAGTCTCAGTCTATTGATTGCATGAAGACAGTAGGAAAAACAATAATGATAATCTCTCTGCATACTCTACATGAGGGTATCTGCTCTGAAAACTTTATTCATCTCGTCTACATTGACATCAGTTAAGATTGGCTTTTGTCCCATTCTTAAAAGATACTTGGTTTCTGTCAAAATTGGAAATAACCTCAGTAAATTTTAGATTCAACTTTTATCAGCATGCCATTGTTCTTTAGGTATCTTCCCTCCAGGGCCTGGCAAAAATATTAAATTCTTTCCAAGAAAAAATTATGATAACTTGAAGAATAAAAATGTTTTACTTTCCCTACAAGATTTTAAATAATTTTCTGGAATGCTATAATTAATTTCTTCTAAACAGTAAGTGAAAGAATTTGCTAAAAATATCTCAGACCACTTTTTAGTTTCGCTTATTTTTCTGGAAACTTTTGTTTCCCCAAACCATTTCAGAACCTATGGGATCCAAATAATTTATTTATGTGCACCAATTTTCATTATACTCTATGTAACTTGCAAAAAGTAAGATTTTCCACCTGTTACGATCAATTGTGTTGATCAACAAAAGGGCATATCTCCCGCGTTCCATCTTGACAGAGATGGTTTATTTCTTTCCAGTTCCAACCAAAGAGAGCAGTTTCAAACAGCCTGTGAAATCCAAGTAGATTTCTACCATGTAGAAGTCTATTTCCTGATGGATTCTCTACTCTTTTCTCTGAATGATGGACAGAGAGTGATACGTGTTATGGACGGAAGATAGTGGCCAGCTCAGGATTGAGTGTCTTCTGAAATTATGCCCAAATGAATCATGGACTGAATCCATTTTGTTATACTAAAATTTCCTTTGTGCACTAGAGGTCACAAAAATGTTTCACTGCCAAATCTAGACCACTTTATCCTCCAATGAAATTATGATTCCTAAAACACAATATCTAAGAAAAACTTACATTGGGTAGCAAGCAAGGCCAGCCAGTTCATCAATAGCCAGGTATAAAAGTCTACATGTTTCATTTTGCCAATAAGCTTGTCTGCTTTATCTGGTTCCAACAACTCAATCCCCTGAACATATGACATACTGAATAAAGGAACATTTTCAAATCTATGGAATACCTCAGTTCTCATCTTTCTAATGTATCATCTGATACAAGGGTTCATTCTATCATTCTAGAGTTAATAAATGATTATTGTGCCAAGTCTGATATTTTGGAGGTGCTGAAGTAAAAACTTCAAACATCCCCTCAGGACAGTGGTTATTTTTTAAAACCAATTTACTGTGTATCCTGGAGTTTCTAGAAGTTCCCTTATGCAGAAAACTCTGTTGTCATAAAATTTTTGAATAAGAATCCTACAAAAGAATTCACTCTGCTTGGTTTATTACTCAATAGAAATCCACAAGAATCTGATAACAGCCACATTTTGTTTGTTTCCATAGGTCTAAATTTGCTGATGACCTATTTCAAGAGGGCAATCAACTTTTACCAAACTCACTGAGTTCATTTTTCTTTCCTTTGCACCAGATTGAGAGAATATTAACAGATCTGCTGAAGGCCCTAGCAGAATCTTTATGGTTAAGAAGAAGAGAAGAACTTGCTTTTTTGCCTTCTGTACAAGAAGCGAAGGACTGAACGATGGTCTACAAGGGAAGCTTGGTGTCAGATGTAGCAGAGGAGCATACATAAGTGAGACAATTGTACCATATACACGATAGCAGGCCTTGTTCTTTTCTGATGTGCAGTTCTTTATCCAGAGGATGCGGGCATCTGTTGCACAGGCCAGTAACAAATCAAAGTGGAGCTACTGAGCTTACCCTGAGTGGGAGGCATCAAGATTGACAGTGTGATGTCTGTGAGTGAGAGGTGCTGAAGGCTGATGGTGTGGTGAAAGGAGCTGATATACTTAGATTACTTTACATGTTATTGTTCAATGCAAAGCCCTTCATGTATGTTAGAGAGTAATAGTTTCTCTTCTTTTAATGATCTTTTAGTAGGAGAATGGACCAGATGACCTCTACAGATGTCTCTCCACACGGTAAGTCCAAGTTCCATGTGCTTAGTAAAGGTTTGCCTCTCTAGGCCTTATAGGTGAAAACAACAGACTTGTTCGATGAGTTGTCTGCTCTCAGGGAGCTTACAATCTATTGCTGGGATAAGAATGTAAACAAGAAATGCCTCAAAAGCAATATGTGTCACTATGAAAAAAAAACAAAATATATTACAAAGAGATGTTTGTCAGTTTGGTTTATTACTGTATTACTAGTATCTCAGATAGTACCAAACACATTGTCAGTGGCCTATAAATATACCTGAATGGATGAATGAGTGAGTGATTTCACATAAAATATACTTAAGTCAAGATTAGAAGTTTCAAAACTGAATAGGTTTACTCTCAAAAGATTACATACTGTATGACTCAGTTCATATAACACTATTGAAATAACACAATTATAGAAATTGTGAACAGATTACTGATTGCCAGGACTAGGCAGGGAAGGTGACTACAGCTACATGAGGGTATTACAAGAGAAGTAGGGAGATGACTATGGCTATATGACAGTATTACAAGAGATCCTTGTGATGGAATTATTCTGTATCTTGATTGTGGTGGTAGTCACACAGATTTACACGTGATAAAATTCCATAGAACTAAATAAACACATACACAAATGCACGTAAAACTGGTGAAATCTGAGTAATGTTGATAGAGTGTGTCAATGTCAATATTCTCTTTGTGATTTTGTACCATAGTCATATAAAATATTAAAACTGAATGACACTGGGTAAATAATATGATTTGGATGTGTCCCTACCCAAATCTCATCTTGAATTGTAGTTCACATAATCCTTGCATGCTGTGAGAGGGACCCGGTGGGAGGTAATTCAATCATGGAGGCAGTTAACTTCCTGTTATTCTCCTGATAGTGAGTGAGTTCTCATGAGATCTGATGGTTTTATAAGGGGCTTTTCCCCATTTTGCTGAGCATTTCTCCTTGCTGCCACCATATGAAGTATGATGTGTTTGAAGCTTCCCCTTCCCCCATGATTGTAAGTTTCCTGAGGCCTCCCCACCCATGATGAACTGAGAGTCATTTGAATCTCTTTCCTTTATAAATTACTCAGTCTCAGGTATGTCTTTATTAGCAGTGGGAGAACAGACTAATACAATGAAGGATATACAGGGTCTCTCTGCATTATTTCTTACAATTGTAGATGAATCTACAATTATTTCAAAATAAAAATTTAGACAAAATACCTGAATTGGTTTATTGGAGAAGGGTTCATGGAGAAGTGGGAATGAACTTGGCTTTGAAAAACTGGTAGGATTTGGATAGGAAGCGAGGAGAGTGTTTGGATGGTGTGGTGAATGGGCTAGAGAGTAGGCTATAAGAATCTCAAAGGAACAATCATCCATATGAATGTGGAAGAAGCTGGCAGAAAGGTTCGTTAATTTGGTGGCAAAGTTTTTAGTAGCAAAAGTAGGAATTTTGAAGTCCAATCTCCCTCTTTCTGTTGGCCAGTTCCTACACTGTCCTCTGGATGATGGCAGCAAACTCTCTAATCTCCGAATATAGGGTTCCTCACGTGCATCACAGAGGGCATGATACTTTCTTGGCAGTGATAGGAAGATTAAACAAGTCAATGCATGTCAAGGGTCCAGCTCAGATTTTGGCACATGATAGATATTTAGCAGATATAGATTCCTTTCCCCTGCCCTTAGACAAAGTCCTACAGGTAAAACTAGGGTTCCTAGGTAAATCTCAGGGCAGGTTATCACACATTCTTAGCACTGTTCAGTGCTGGGGAAGCTATGGAATGGAGCAATGCCAGGAGGAGAAGCCTGTCACCCATTAGCCCTAAGCCACAGCAGAAGCCCAGTGTGGGCAGAGAATATGAGCAGGTGACGAGAAGTATCTCCAGTCTCTGGACTGGAAGGCACACCTGGCCTTGTGAGAGGAGAAAGACAAAGTTCTCAGAGAAGCGGGTTACAGCCAGAAGCTATGACCACTGCTGCCTCTGCTTATGCTACACAAGGCAAGGAAATAAAGCCAGGATGTCTTCTGGGCAGTGGCGGTGTCCATGCTGAGCCCAGGGCAGAGCTTCATTCCTCTTGCCCTGTACACGTCAGCCAGGATGGGAGCTGCTGGGAAAGCCAGCTGGCCGCATAAGGAGAATCCCCTTCAGCAATAGCAACAGCAGCAGCCGCAAGAACAAAACAGAAAACTTTTAAATAAAATGTTTGCTCACATACCAACAATTTTCTTAAATCTACATGGAAGATTAGTACCAATTTGGAGACAGATGAAAGATCTAAAATAATAACTTTCCAAGGAGTGTTTCTCCCTCATTTTCTCTAATTTCAAAATTCAAAATGATTACCATTTTAAAATCTTGGTTTGTGTGTGCGTGTGTATGTGTGTGTTTCCATGTGTATGTATGTGTGTGTTTTGTCTACAGTGAGTATTAGTACATTTTCTGCTATTTTCCTTCAAAGAAGAAAAACAGATTGGAGAGACGAAACTCTAGGCTGACAATATATAGTTTTGTAAATACAACATGTAATGATACAAGCTTTTACCAACAGGCATTAGCTGTAACAATATGAATTCCATGGCTGAGCAGCATAAAACATATTTAGAACCATTGCTGTACAGCATGCTACTGATGTCGTAGGATTGTGTTTATTGAGATGTACAGTGAAACCTAAGGAGCTGCCTGCACACAAGAAAGGAATCTAAATTGACTTCTCCAAATTTCTGCTGCTTTCAGGTAATAAAAACCTAACACTCTGGACTCTAAACAAAATCTCTGTCAAAATGAACGGTTAGTTTGAGGTCTGGTCAGAAACGTCAGGCTAAGAAAATAAGTCAACATTTTTTGTGACGGTGGTAGTGGGTTTTTCTGTTGCGGTGGTGATTTTATTTTTGTATAGTTCCATTTGTTTTCTGTTTTCACTGCTATTGATACATCAGGCATCCAGTCATGAAAAACAATGTCCATGACACTAAAATGGCCTCTGGGCATTCAGTATATCTACATTGGGGTTAAACATCTGTGTGAAGATGTGACAGCACACCCTATAAAAGGTATTATTGAGTAATATAGACTTTCTGTAATAACCAAACAGTAAAGAATATAGTTTTTTAAAGGTCTCCCCATGGCTGATCTCATGACTCAAAGATAAGACACTGTGCTGCAAGCTAAGTAATAAAATCTCGAGGATACTCTGGGCTAGCTTGTGACAAATCATATCAAAGTATTATTAAAGAAAGAACTTGAGACCCAAGACTATTATTGATTCTTGACAGAATTTCTTATAAATAAAGTGTTGCAATCAGGTCCCCAACTTGCCAAGGTCCTGGTAGAATTCTTCCTATTATAGGGGAGGCTGCAAAATAGTAACGCTCCATTAGTGAGAGACGAAAGCCTCTGTGTACAGCACTACAAGGATGGGTCATGGTCAAAACAGAGCCAATAAGAACACAATTTCCAAAGGCCTTTTAAGGCCCTCTTTGCTGATCCCTTTTTGAAATGGGTAAAGCTGCCTCTGAGCTTCAACGCAAAGCAGCCTGTGCCCTGCCTGTGTTCACAGAATGAATCTGTGACCCTTCAGAGCACTAAGGACACACCTCCATTAGTGTCCATATTCTTACAGGGAAGCGGCTGATACAGTCAACTGAAATGACAGGGTGATAAATATAAAACCACTATCATCAATAAGACTGGAATGTAAAAGCACTTAGTTTCAGCCTAAGTAACTCACAGAAAGTTTGGTTTCAAGAACCAATGCGTCATCCATCACTACTCTACCTTCTGTTGACAAAGTAATTGTAAGATATCTAGAATGGAGGTTCAATACGAGCTGACATTTTTGAAAGGAGGAATTGTGTGCCGTACTTACTCATTAAATGTATTTTTCCTCTACTAAAGATGTTTCCTTTTTTAGTTTATGTATGAATAACTTTAACTAAAGTTCCCTTGACACTCTGACTTTGCTCTGAATAGCACCTATGTTCATTAACATAAAACCTGAAAGAAAATAATTTTAATGTAGTTTTTTTTAACACTTCAAAAGCCTCTAACAAATTGATCGAGCACAATTATGCATTCTAAAGGGAATTATAAAGAGATCACAGAAGGTTGAAAAGTTCTAGTTAAAAAAACAAAAAAGAAAAACTTTGGGGTGATAAAGAAAAGAAAAATAGGCAGTTAATGTGAAACCACAAGACACATGAATAAAAGTAAACTTTGAATTTGTAGGTGTTTTTTACTTTTTTATAAATGCAGTATTCGCAGAGAAGAATAAACAAGAACCCACACCAGGAGAAGGCTCAGATAATTTGACAGAATAAGGTATATATTATTCAAATGTATGAACTTTGGAGTCAGACAGACCTGGGTTTGAATTTCTGCTCTGCCACTTACTACCTGCATGATGATGAGCAAATTATTTTTTTTCTAAAACTCAGTTTCTTCATATGTAACCAATGTGAGGGTTTAATAACACATTTTTTGTGTGCTTTTAAAAAAGGCATTATTTAATTGTTAGGCACTTAACATTGCTTTATACACATGAGGCATCTAACAATTTGGTCCTCCCAATTCCCAAACCAAGCAAATCATGAGATGATTAGCTCTGTCTCTTAAATCTTACAGAATTTTTTGGAAGAAGTAATTGTCCTCATTAGAGTTCCAGGGTAGGAATCAGACAAACTCTGTTCTGAGGTGGGTGCATCAACTCAGGCTTAAATTTCTACCCCTGTTTAATGGCAAGTGGAGCATTCTTGGCATTTCCTTGATCCATATATTTTTCTGGATCCTATTGTTTTTTGTAAAGTCTAGCTAAATCCCACCTCCTCCAAGGAGCCATTCCAGATTCTTCCAGTTTGATTCTCGTTTCTCTAGTGGGATATTGTTGGACTTAATTTCTATTACATAGTGAGGTCTTAGAGGGCAGGAGCCCTGTCTTATGTGCCTTTGTCCTCACAGTACCTAGCCTTGGCCTTTGCTAATGATGAACACGCAAGAAATACACATTGAATGTCTGTTGATATGCTGTCTTATAAGACTAGGTTAAGGATAAAGTCCCAGGACTTGAAATAAAATCCCTAATTCCCAGATGAACCATGCCCCTAGCTCTTTCTTCATTTTCCAAATGTAGTCATTGTTACCACCATACAAAGTCACTGAAATTCAGGAAGTCAATCAAAACCATTTACTGAGCCCCAAAGTGTTGTAACTAAGGGATATGCAAGAGAAATAAAAAGCTGTACACCAACCTTTGAGAAACTTACTATCTTGCTAAGAAAATATACATGAGGGGGATGTTAAAAACACACCACCACCATATGTAGGTTATAAATCTTAGGCTGCCAGGTAATAAACCTCAGCGGATATGTTCCCCCATTGCCCCAGGCCATTATATACAAATTATAGCACAGAGAGTGTATCAGTAAAACTATATTGGACCTGTTGCTCTGCATGAGTCTAGATTTATATTTGGCTCGAAAGTCCAGGCAAGCAGGACAAATCTCCTCTCTTTGTTTCAAACTGCGGCCTTCCTAGTGGTTACAGACACAAGTGCTGGAGACAGTGTGCCTTGGTCAGCATCTCAGTTCCTTTTTTCACTTGTCTAGCCTTGGACAAGTCACTTAACTTCTTGATCTATCGCTTTCCTCATCTGTAAAATGGGAGTAAAAATAGGATGTTCCTCATAGCAGTTTGGGGTTGATCAATTTGGTAAATTCAGTCAAGTACTTAGAACAGTACCTGGCACACAGTGACCACTTCATAAGCACTGTTTATCATTAATTGTTTCTTGGAAGCAATGCATTTTGGCAAGAACACTGTTCACTAAGACTGTTAATTCCATGGCAAAATTCATTCTCCTAAATTGAAAAACTTATCCTAGGCCTTATTGCTGGTTTGATTTTTCTTGCTTATTGATGAAAATTGCAAGGAAATAAAGGAGAGTGAGACAAGAGATGCTAAAAGTTGTGACCCTTAGAAATTTCATGAGAAGTATAAAATGGAGCAATGAAGAGAATGGTGATACCATAGAGGTTGTCCATCATTTATCTTAGAGAAGGGGCGGAGCAGTTAACTGTAAACCTCAGGCATGTGTTGATCTTGCAATTTTAACAGTTTACTGGTACTTGACATGCATACCTATATACTTCCAAAAAATCCTCATTACGAGTTTTATTTTCTCCATTTTAGAATTTAGAATATGGAGACTCTGGGAATTTAAGTGACTTGTCCAAGATGAGACAAACAGCATGTGTTGAGTCCAGTATTGGCTTCTGTCTAACTCCAAACCCTTTAGTCTTACAAAGACATTCTTATGAAATAGTTCTTAAAGTAGAAGAATCACTTTACTGTGAATTAAATTTAGGGCCTACCTTTCACCCTGTGCATAGGTTATAGCCACCAGTAAATTTCTCCTGAAATCTGGAAAGCAACTGGCTTTAAACAGAATCCAGTGTATATATCATTTGTACAAAGTGAAGAACCTTTGATTCTTAACCTTGAAACTTCCTCTGCCCCAACACAACATTTAAAAGAAAAAAAAAAAAACAAATATTCTTTTGCTGTTTAGATGCTCTGTTTCCTGCTTTCTGCAGCAACATTGAGGTCCCTGGAGCACCTGAACCCATTTATATTCCATCTGTTTCTTGCCTTCCTAAAGCAATTTTATTGCACCCCAGAAGGCTTTGCTTCTCTCAGAGAGGGGAGAAGCACTCAAAGACATACAGCATGCACCAGAGACTTTGCAGGTAGGCAAGAAGGATAAACAGGTTCAACAGCCAGGAGCACAGATATCTGAGCCCGTAGCACTTAGACATGCATTGACCTGGCTGACTCTTGGCTGCAAGATTACCATTCAAAGAGACCTTTACCTAGGAGTCCATTCTGTGAGGAGAAAGCTGAACTTTTCATATGGTGGGTGAAACTCAGAGTGCTACAGAGAGGAGAAAGGCATGCAAATTGATGGGAAGGTAGATTCTCATGCATCCTGTTAAGATGTAAATGAGGACTGGAATGCTATATGGCCACTGAGTGCTTAGACAACTTGGCAAATCACTTTTCTCCCTGAGAAAGGCCTCAAGCTCATCCCCCTGAAGCAAGAACATCTAAAGCCTACCCTTTTGGTCGTTCAGGGGTGGACGCTGGCTGCTCCTGGGGAAAGGCTCCCCTATGAAACCCTTGAAAGTGTTTCCCTGGAGCCATGCCTGGTTTAATGGCTCCTGTTTGGAGGCAGTTATGACTGGCTTAGGAAGCTGAGGGAGTGTGGAATCAGCAGGGGTAGGGATATGCAGTAGAGGGCAAAGGGTACTTGTTCATAGCTTTTCGGGTATCTGGAAACAGCGCTCAACATGGACTTCTCTTATTCCGAATTGTTATGGGAGTCAATTATTCCACCTATTAGGTTTTAATGTAGCACCAATAAGTCAAAACCAGTTTCACAACTAAGAATTATAGTTGGTATAAAATGTTTGAATTTAGGCTAATAACATATGCTAAGTTATAGACAGATGAGATTTAAAATGACTAAGGTAAGAAATTGGGTTCATAATGGACATATTAATAGGCCACTAAACTGACTTTAAAGGCTCTGGCAGGCACATTCAAGACACCAAATATATAAAAACTCCATCCATCTTGAGCTTCCTCATCATGTCACCTAATAGAATTTCAAACACTATTAGCACACTGAAAAATGGTTATTATATATTACCCATGCATGCTGCCTTATGAATTAAAAGACAAGCACAGGCATCAGGCATTTGTTGTATTGGATAATTTTTCTTTATTCTTGATTATGGAATACTGAGTTTTACTTCCCCAGGTTGTTTCAGGAGCCATGAACCCCTTTCTAATTTCAGAAAACAAATATAAAAACCCATTTGTAGCCAGAATGACTGCATCTATGACTGGATAAATATCCAGAATAGCTTGAGAGAAAGCCATCCAGGGCAGCTGCTGTGGCACTGAGCTGACCAATATCTGAGGCCAGACCTAACTTTCCATAGCTACATCTGCCAGGCCAACGACCATCATTCATTTACTCACCAAACATTTTTTTTTTTTTTTTTTGAGCAACTACTCTAACCCAAACATTGTTCTAGTCACTGTCAATATGATAGCAAACAAAATAGACATGATTTGTGCACCCACGGTGCTTGAGGTTTTGTGGGAGAGATAGGCACTTAACAGCCGAAAACTTATTAATTAGAAATATAATTACTATGTGGGGGCCTATGGAAGAGAGAGAGAAGAAGAAGAATTCTCTGAGAAATGGCAGTTAATCAGAAATCTGAATAAGATTTATTCAAGTGAAGAAGAAATATATATATAGATTTCTGAAGCAGAAAGCGCTTATGCTCACCAAAAGGAATGGATTATGACTAACAGAGGACGCTTCATGAAGATTGGGCCAAGGATTTAGAGTTTTGTCCTAAGAGCAATGGAGGTCACTGAAGAGATTTAAGCAGGGGAGCCCTGTGGTTAAATTTAAGTTTTTAAAAACACTACTATTACTGTTATATGAAAAATGGGTTGATAGGATCAAGAGGGACAGCTAGAAGTGTAACTAGGGAACTATTTCGGTAATCCATCTGTGTGATGATCGAGGCTTGCATCAAGATCAGGATGCCGATGGTGGAAATAAAGAGCACTGAAAGGATTCAAGATCCTTTTGAATTTTGAAAGTAGGGTCAATGAGACCTGTGATGGATAGGATAGAGGGATGAAAAGAGAGGCAGGTGTCAAAGAGAGGCAGCTACTTACAGAGTTCTGGCATGAGTAACTGGATGGACAGAGATGCCATTTAGCTTCCTGAGCTTACAGAGATACACATCCATAAGGAAATTCCACTGAAAGTACATCAATCCCTTCTCTCTTGCAATAGCTTAATTTTCTGGGAGACTCATTGATGTAGAACTGAGTCAAGTAAGAGATAATTCATCCATGGAAGCCAAAAGAGACATCATAAAATCTATGAGCTTTGATGTAGAAAAGTTCCTAAACTCTCAAACAAAACCACCTATTTACTCTTCCTCTTAACATAATGTATTGAACTTACTCACATAGCACTTGCATGGCCATAAAGTAATGACATAAAGCAAAATACAGAAACAAATGCATGACCCCACAGAGTAGGTAGAAACATCCATAAGAACATGGAAACAACATGAGAGTATGCAATTTGCAATGTGAAAAAAATGTTTGTGTGACATGTAAAGTTTTCATTGTGTTGATCATATTTGCACAAGAAAAAGACACCTTCACTGAATTTTCCCTCTATGTTTTTATTCATTAGAATAATTTCTATTACTGCTTTTATTTCTTTCTTTGTTTTTTGTCCTTTTCAGTTCTTCTCTCTTTCCCTGTCGCTCTTATCTTTACATGCTTTTTCCTTGGCAACTACAAAATTGACTTTCAATATTTAGAACTAGATCTATGAAAAAAAGACACAATGAAAGTCGGAGAGAGTTTCTCAAAAGTCAGCTAGTATACAAAGAAGACTGTCATAGTCATTCTGAATTCTCAATGAAGTATCACTATGATCTCCTAAAAATAAAGAGACTAATTTATCTTTGTATCCTCAGATCTTAGCACATACCTAGGAAAATTGATTTAAAATTTCTTGAGGGAATGCGTATAATGATCATCTAAGCAAATAATATTGAATCTTTGGGAATGGTGGTGAGGTCTATTTGGCAAAGACAGTTTGTCAGGGTAGTCAGTGGGAGGGCAACTTACACGAAAGAGTTGAGGGACGGTTTTAGATTAGGTATTAGAAAGTCTTCTTCGTTTTTTTTTTTTTTTTTTTTTTTTTTTTGAGATGGAGTCTTGCTTTGTTGCCCAGGCTGGAGTGCAGTGGTGCGATCTCGGCTCACTACAACCTCTGCCGCCCAGGTTCAAGCGATTCTCCTGCCTCAGCCTCCTGAGTAGCTGGGATTACAGGCACTCACCACCACACCTGGCTAATTTTTGTATTTTTAGTAGAGACAGGGTTTCATCCTGTTGGTCAGGCTTGTCTTGATCTCCTGACCTCGTGATCCACCCGCCTCGGCCTCCCAAATTGCTGGGATTACAGGCACGAGCCACGGCGCCCTGCCCTAGAAGGCCTTCTAATTGTCAGAGTAAACTACTTGTTTTTTCATGTTAGATTGCCCAGGAAAATTGTGGCATCACTTTCCTTTGGAATTTAATTGAATTTGATATTTTTATGATTGTATAAATAATATTACAACAAATTGAAACAAAAAGAAAACATAAATCCAAGTCTCTAGCAATTGAACACATTAAATTAAACTCCCATTTATGTGAGTTTTTCCCTAGTCCCTGCCTATAACACACATACACACACACACACAGACAAACTAATATCTGAGGTAATCATAGCACGTATACAATTAAGCATTTTCTTTTGTGTAATATTATATCATAAACTTGTACAAAATTCTCAGTCATGATTTTAATGCGTTAAAAATTCCATCAATTTGAAAATGATCCGATCACCTATCTGCATTTCAAAAATTCATTAAAATAACAATGAAAATATTTCAAGAGGAATACATCAATATCCATTAATTCACATGTTGTTCATCCATTAACTCAACAAATATTTATTGAATGCCAATCATATGTCAGACATTTTCATAGACTCTGAGTACACCGTGGGAATTAGAGTTTATTTCTGCTCTCATAGTGATTACAGTCTAATGAGATGGAGAGACATTCTTCCCAGGGAACCTCAGAAAGAGTCAGTCTTGGAGTTGACAGACATGAGGATCAGGAGTGGGCTTTGGTACATAGGTTCAGGACAATTAAATAAAAGATTTCTATAAAAGAGCTGGGACTGGTGATTCCTCTACCTCCCACAAGGGTAAAGACTAGCATTTGCCTCCATTTTAATCAAGTCATTGGGAGTTGATTTCTAAACTTGTCTTTCAGAGTCCTTACTGGAGAACTGGAAATAGAGAAAAGAGACCAGGGCTGGAGATAACTCTAGACCCACACAACAGTCCAAAGTGTGAGTGGAGTTGTGGGGTGGGAAGAAAAGACAGCTCCAGGCTAGCACAGGAATGAAATAAATAAATTACTTTATTCTGTCCTCAGAGTAAACTCTCCCTTTCAATGGTGATGTTGGAAGAACTGATGCTACATGCCTGTTTCCTTCCTACACATTCCACAGGGAAGCTTGATTGTCAGAAGCACAGCCCCCTGGTGGCCTTACCAGGAAGAGGAGGGGGACTTTGGTAAATCAAGTAATGACCACAAAAATCTTAACATTAATTTATGCTAATTGCATGATCCTCATTTATCCATGTTGACAGTTACCTAACTAATAGCATAAAACAAGGTTTTGAAAAATAAACAAATAGAACAAATGACCCTAGGGAAATGGAGCTAGTGTAAAGAACAGAAGAAAACCTAAAAATCTGATTGGTGTCCTAGTATATATCCAAGAAGATATTATATCCCTAAAACACAATTAGACCACTCCAAAAAGAAGTAATCAGGAAGTAAGACAGATTTTTAGGAAATTAAATAAGATTTCTAAAAGGTAACGAAATGAATAAAAGAATTCAATAATGAATGAACATGGTTGAAAAATGAAGTTGAGTGGTTTGGAAGATAAGGTTGAGAAAAATGCCCCAGAAGTAAATAACAAAGGAATGGAAACTATGGGACAATGCTTCATCAAATGCCAATTCAGAATAGATCAAAGTATCTAGAATTCTTGAGGGAAGTAATATTTTTTCCCACACATGGGAAATACAGTCAAATAAATGATAGAAAAAAATTGGACTGAGGTAAAGGCACAATTGATTATGCAAATTGAAATCCTAGATGCATTTTTATAAAATTTCAGAACTTACGAGCAATGAGAAATCCTAAGTCCCAGAAAGAAAAAATAGATTATCAACAAAGGACAAAAATTATACCAACATTACACCTTTTAATCAGAAGTAAAAGCTAGTTAATAGGCAACTTTAAAGTTCTAGCCAAACTGTCATTTCTGTTGGAAACTCATACAAGCTGTCTCTTAGAAAAAAAAAAAAAGTAAAAGAAATAACCAGAGGATGCATTTCAACAAAACAAAACAGGAATCCTGAAATTATAAGACATGGAATTGAAGCACAATGGTACTAACACAGGGCAAGACAAAAAGACAGTAATTGTACAGCAGGCCTAATAAGCAATGTGTAAAATTAGTGAGAGTGCTATGTAAAAAATATCCTTAATAAGCAACTTGATTCTTTTACAAATTGCATAATCCAAAAATGAAAGTTATCTATGAAAACATAAAATCACTTGCGTTTTCCCTATCTGAATATGAAAAATAAAGGTATTTAGCAACTCTACGAATAAATAGATGCAATGAAAGCCATCATCCAAACAATGCGCTCACTATAAGGAAGTTAACAAGTATAGACAGGAAAATAGACTCTGTTTGCTCTTGATGCTTAGAATCAACATTCTCCTTTAAGTGGTGGAAACTGAAATTGTCCGAAGATGGACGTAAACTTCTTTGTGGATCCAATCACTTCACTTAGTTGTGCTGAAAATAATATTTATATTACAATGATATTACATGGGTGTTGATTTTCAATTTATAAAATCAACTTACAGAGACAAAGCAAAGAAGACAATTATAATTACAAGACATGTAAGAGTAATAGTATAATTAATAGGACTGGGATCTGAAGGAAGGGAGAGAAAAATAGATGAAAAAAAAAGTAAGCTCATTAATTCCCTCACTTATCTAGTTAAGTCTCAATAGATGCTCTCTAAATTGATGAATAAAGAATAAATAAAGGCCTAGATATATTATTTAGTTATAAATGTAATGGCTAGAAGTGCTAATAATATAACTAATAAAACTGAGAGATAAGTGTGTTAAAATCCTAATGTTTTATAGTTTGGCATAAATAGATGCAGTGTAAAGTTGATAAATTGGGAAATAGGTATATAAATATATTATTTAGAATTTATGTAGCAATTCATGGTGGATGAACCTTGACTCTCATTACAGCCTGTTGTATTGTTTGTTTATAGCAGATGACTCAGGGTGATAAAAGAACTCATAACTGTCATTCAATTTCAAGTCTAATTTCTCTAGGAGGAAAAGATTGCCTTTTATTCTTTTCTTTTTTTGGAGACAGTCTCACTCTGTCACCCAGTCTATGGTTTGTGTGTGTGTGGTAGCCTGACTTTAATTCCCATGAGAAGCAGAAACTGACAAAATGTCCAGCTCAGATGCAATGAGGAGCAAAGCAGAGCCATCTTAAGCAGAAACAACTGGTGACTCTAGGAATTTTCAAAGAAAAATAGGCTACTTGGGGGAGTATTCAAAGCACTGTGCAAACCATATATCCAAGTCTTGGTTCTTGATAATGTGTTCTGGATATGGCAAAGTAGGAAGAATCTTATAAAGACCTTTCAAAGTTTAGGTACCCTTCTCATGCTTTTGAGACTTGAGTTTTGCTAGTTATTCCATTTTTTAAATCGAACACATGTATCTGATTTTGAGAAAAGATTTTATTTTGAGTAGTCAATGATAATCATCCATCAAATTCCATTTTGATCCACTCTGGACTTTTTTTAAGACGCAGAGTCCTGCCATGCTACCCAGGCTGAAGTCCTGTGGCTATTCACAGGCAGAATCACAGCGCACTACAGCCTGCAACTCTTGGGTTCAACTAATCATCCTGTCTCCTCCTTACAAGCAGATGGGACTACAGTTGTGTGCCACTGCATTCAGCTCTCACTCTGAACAATTTAAATGACACTTTAAAGAAAATCTAAGTCTGCTGTTAGGATTCTCTCTCTTAAGAATATTTTTGCAAAGAAAAGCATAAAAGGAGACTGTGCTCAGATGCTCAAGACAGCACATTAGACATGTATCACCATGAGCTAGAGATGCACAGGGCTGTGCTTACTCCTACAGCCCTATGTTGCTCAATGTGCATGCAATGTGGGGCCAGACAGACCAGATGACTGGTCATACTTCCTTTAAAAACTGTGTGACTCTTGGCAATTTCCAAGCCTCTCCAAGTCTCATTTTCTCATCTGTAAAGTGGACAGATTAAAGACAATTAAATACAACCTACCTCATTGATTTATAATGGTAATCAAATAAGATCATTTGTTAATGGTTCTTTATAAATTTAATGTATTGTTGTTGTTATTATTACCATTCACATCATCATGGGATAGACTTTAAGAAAACTCTTTTACTTGGCTCATTTTTCTTTCTTTTGTTCTTGCCTAGCATTGAGTATATCGATTGCATAATATTTCAAATGGTTAAGCCAGCCCATTGGCTTTCCTTCTCCAAGACCAAAAAGGCTCTTCATCTTGACCACACCAGTGAAGTGGAATTTAATCCTTGCTAAAGTATAACATCAGAGTTCCAGTTAGGAATCTTTGCGGTTGGCTACTTCCATAATTAGACACGTTTGGTGGTTCCTTTTATCACCCTCCATTCTCAAGTCCTTCATCTTATATTACTTCTCTACGTGTCTCTCTCTGAAGTCAATGGCTTACACATTTCTGTATCTGATTTACCAGTTTCTGTGGTCCATTGTCTCCTACATATCCTCTTGCATAATTAGTAAACTAGCATTAGATGCTTAATAAATTACTAGAATTTATTAAGAATTTATTAGAATCTCTTTCAAACAAAGCATTTTGAAGTGCCAATTACTGATTGATATGGCCAGGTAAAAATACTTTTTTATTAAATCAGGATTATGAATATAGATAGGAAATACACCCTTTGTGATAGGTAGATCTCTGAATCAAATTGAGAATGTTTCTCCAAGCATTTTTCACATCTCTTTAGCCATCCAGAACTATGAATTTTATAATATTTAGCTTTCTATATATTTTCTAGTTAATAAAGGGATTAAAAATTAAGTAAAATGAGAGTTAGTCATCTATTATTTTATTAGGTTGCAATACTGCACAAAGTACTATAGAAAGCGTTGAAAAATACAAATTATTGTATAAGACTAATTAAAGAAGAACCCAAGTACCCTAATTCTACACGCCATTATATTTTTTAAATAACCTGTGAAACAAAGAAGGTTGGTTTGTTGTTGCTTTTAAAAAGAAGCATGTGGTAATTTTAACATGGCTTATGGTAATGCATTAATTGCATAAAATATCATTTCTGGGACTCAGTCTGCAATTCTCTTCTCTATCTACACACACTTCCTCAGTGATCCTATTTATTTCTGTTGCTATAAGTACGACTTCTATACTCTTGATTTCCCACTTGTATTCTTGTCCCAACCAGACCTCAATGCATACATCCAAATACTGACTTCACTTTACACCTGGATGTGTAATAGTCAATTCAAACTTAACATTTACAAACAAACTGAACTCCCCATTCTTCTCACCAAGTACTCCTCTCACAATGCTCCTCATACCTGTACAGGGGGCCGACATTCATTTAGAGGTTAATATTAAAATCTTGGATTCATCCTTGATTTCTCTCTTTCTCTCACTTCCCACATTCAATTCATCAACATGTATTGTCAAATACACACTTAAAATATTTCCCAAATGGACCATTTCTCACCATGTCTACACATTTCATCCTGAGCCAAACACTATCACCTTGTATCTGACAATAGCAATGGCCTCTTAGCAGGTTTGCTGCCTCCATTCTTACACTATACCGTCTACTCTCCATATAGCAGCTAAATGACCTTTTTTGTTGTCATTTGGGGGAATTTTCTTTATTTCTTCTAAAAGAAAAAAAGGATACATGTGTAGAATGTGCAGGTTTTGCTACATAGGTATACGTGTGCCATGGTGGTTGGCTGTACCTAATGATCTGTGTCCTCTGGGTTCCCTCACTTGCCCCACCCCTTAACATACCCTGGTATGTGTTGTTCCCTCTCTGTGTCCATGTTTTCTCAATATTCAACTCCCACTTGTGGTGGGGAACGTGCAGTGTTTGGTTTTCTGTTCCTGTGTTAGTTTGCTGAGGGTGATGGCTTCCAGCTTCATCCATGTCTCTGCATAGGACAAGATTTCATTCCTTTTTATGGCTGCATAATATTCCATGGTGTATATGTACCACATTTTCTTTATTGAGTCTATCATTGATGGGCATTTGGGTTGGTTCCATGTCTTTGCTATTGTAAATAGTGCTGCAATAAACATACACGTGCATGTGTCTTTATAGTAGAATGATTTATATTTCTTTGGGTATATACCCAGGAACGGGATTGCTGAGTCAAATGGTATTTCTGGTTCTAGATCCTTGAGGAATCATCATACTGTCTTCCACAATGGTTGAACTAATTTACACTCCCACCAAACGTGTAAAAGAGTTCCTATTTCTCCACAGTCTCACCATCATGTTTTGTTTCCTGACTTTTTAATGATCACCATTCTGACTGGTGTGATATGGGGTCTCATTGTGGTTATGATTTGCATTTCTCTGGTGATCAGTGATGTTGAGCTTTTTTTTCATGTTCGTTGGCTGCATAAATGTCTTCTTTTGAGAAGTGTCTGTTCATATCCCTTGCGCACTTTTTGATGGGGTTTTTTTTTCTTGTAAATATATTTAAGTTCCTTGTAAATTCTGGATATCACACCTTTGTCAGATGGGTAGATTGCAAAAAATTTCTGCCATTCTGTAGGTTGCCTGTTCACTCTGATAGTTTCTTTTGCTGTGCAGAGATCTTCAGTTTAATTAGATTCCATTTGTCAATTTTGGCTTTTGTTGCAATTACTTTTGGCATTTTCATCATGAAGTCTTTCCCCATGCCTATGTCCTGAATGGTATTGCCTAGGTTTTCTTCTAGGGTTTCTTATGGTTTTGGGTTTTATATTTAACTCTTTAATCCACCTTGAGTTAATTTGTGTATAAGGTGGAAGGTAGGATCTAGTTTCAGTTTTCTGCAAATGGCTAGCCAGTTTTCCCAGCACCATTTACTGGGGTAAATGGGGATCCTTTCCCCATTGCTTGTTTTTGCCACGTTTGTCAAAGATCAGATTGTTGTAAATGTGTGGTATTATTTCTCAGGTCTCTCATCTGCTCCATTGGTCTATATGTCTATTTTGGTACCAGTACCATGCTATTTTGGTTACTGTAGCCTTGTAGTATAGTTTAAATTCAGGTAGCATGATGCCTCCAGCTTTGTTCTTTTTGCTTAGGATTGTCTTGGCTATACAGGGTCTTCTTTGATTCCATATAAAATGTAAAACAGTTTTTCTAATTCTGTAAAGAATGTCAATGGTAGTTTGATGGGAACAGCATTAAATCTATAAATTACTTTGGGCAGTATGGCCTTTTACATGATATTGATTCTTCCTATTCATAAGCATGGAATGTTTTTCCATTTGTTTTTGTCCTCTCTTATTTCCTTGAGCAGTGGTTTGTAGTTCTCCTTGAAGAGGTCCTTCACATTCGCATCCCTTGTTAGCTGTATTCCTAGGTATTTTATTCTCTTTGTAGAACTTGTGAATGGAAGTTCATTCATGATTTGGCTCTCTGTTTGCCTATTGTTGGTGTAAAGGAATGCTTGTGATTTTTGCACATTGATTTTGTATCCTGAGACTTTGCTGAAGTTGATTATCAGTTCAAGAAATTTTGGGGCTGAGATGATGGGGTTTTCTAAATATAAAATCATTTCTTCTGCAAACAGAGACAACTTGACTTCCTCTCTTGCTATCTGAATACCCTTTATTTCTTTCTCTTGCCTAATTTCCCTAGTCAGAACTTCCAATACTATGTTGAATAGGAGTGGTGAGAGAGGGTATCCTTGTCTTGTGATGGTTTTCAAAGGGAATACTTGAGCTTTTGCCCATTCAATATGATATTGACTGTGGGTGCGTCATAAATTGCTGTTATTATTTTGAGGTCTGTTCCATCAATACCTAGGTTATTGAGAGTTTTTAACACGAAGGGGTGTTGAATTTTATCAAAGGCCTTTTCTGCATCTATTGAGATAATCATGTGGTTTTCATCTTTGGTTCCGTTTACGTGATGGATTACATTCATTGATTTGCATATGTTGAGCCAGCCTTTCATCCCAGGGATGAAGCCGACTTGATCGTGGTGGATACATTTTTTGACATGCTGCTGGATTCGGTTTGCCAGTATTTTATTGAGGATTTTCGCATTGATGTTCATCAGGGATATTGGCCTGAAGTTTTCATTTTTTGTTGTGCCTCTTCCCAGTTTTGGTACCAGGATGATGCTGGCTTCATAAAATGACTTAGGGAGGAGTCCCTCCCTTTCAATTGTTTTGAATAGTTTCAGAATGAATGGTGCCAGCTTCTCTTTGTATTTCTGGTAGAATTCAGCTGTGAATTCATCTGGTCCTGGGCTTTTTTCAGTTGATAGGCTATTAATTACTGCCTCAATTTCAGAGCTTGTTATTGGTCTATTCAGGGATTCAACTTCTTTGTGATTTAGTCTTGGTAAGGTGTATGCATCCAGGAATTTATCCATTTTCTTCTAGATTTTCTAGTTTATTTGCGTAGAGGTGTTTATAATATTCTCTGATGTTAGTCTGTATTTCTGTGGGGTCAGTGGTGATATCCCCTTTATTATGTTTTTATTGTGCCTATTTGATTCTTCTCTTCTTCTTTATTAGTCTAGCTAGCAGTCTATCTGTTTTGTTAATTTTTCAAAAAACCAGTTCCTGGATTCATTGATTTTGTGGAGGGTTTTTTATGTCTCTATCTCCTTCAATTCTTCTCTGATCTTAGTTATTTCTTGTCATCTGCTAGCCTTTGGACTAGTTTCTTCTTGCTTCTCTAGCTCTTTTAATTGTGATGTTAGGGTGTTGATTTGAGATCTTTCTAGCTTTCTGATGTGGGCATTTAGTGCTATAAATTTCCCTCTTAACACTGCTTTAGCTGTGTCCCAGAGATTCTGGCACGTTGTCTGTTATCCTTGGTTTTGAAGAATTTATTTATTTCTGCCTTAATTTCATTATTTACATAGGAGTCATTCAGAAGCAGGTTGTTCAATTTCCATGAAATTATGTGGTTTTGAGTGAGTTTCTTAATCCTGAGTTCTAATTTGATTGCACCATTGTCTGAGACACTGTTATGATTTCAGTTCTTTTGAATTTGCTGAGGAGTGTTTTACTTCCAACTATGTGGTCGATTTTAGAATAAGTGCCATGTGGCCCTGAGAAGAACATATATTCTGTTGATTTTGGGTGGAGAGTTCTGTAGATGTCTACTAGGTCCACTTGATCCAGAGCTGAGTTCAAGTCCTGAATATCCTTGTGAATTTTCTGTCTCTTTGATCAGTCTGATACTGACAGTGGACTGTTAAAGTCTTTCACTGCTATTGCGTGGGAGTCTAAGTCTCTTTGTAGGTCTCTAAGAACTTGTTTTATGAATCTTGGTGCTCCTGTATTGGGTGCATATATATTGGGTGCAAGAAGTTAGCTCTTCTTATTGAATTATCCTTTTATCATTATGTAGTACCCTTCTTTGTCTCTTTTGATCTTTGTTGGCTTAAAGTCTGTTTTGTCAGAGACTAGGATTGCAACCCCTGCTTTTTTTTGCTTTCCATTTGCTTGGTAAATTTTCCTCCATTCCTTTGTTTTGAGTCTGCATGTGTCTTTGCATGTAAGACAGCTCTTTGGGTTAGAACATGCTCCTTTAGTGTATCGTAGTTTTTTATTACCCATCTTCTGAAGCCTACTTTTGTCAATGCATCCACCTGATCCTCTGTCAGTTCTGTGCCCTTGATAGAGAAATGTTGTGATAATTTGGAGGAGAAGAGGCACTCTGGCCTTTTGGGGTTTTTGGCATTTTTTCGTTGATTCAGAAAGAATCGTGAGTTTGTCTAGTTTCAGTCTTTGAGGCTGCTGACCCTTGGATGGGGTTTTTGTGGGGGCCTTGTTGTTGTTGATGCTGTTGTTGCTTTCTGCTTGTTTTTTTTTTTTTTTAATAGTCAGGTCCTTCTGTAGGGCTGCTGCAGTTTGCTGGGGGTTCACTTCAGGGCCTACTCATCTGATTTGCTCCCATGCCTGGAGATGTCTCTCAAGCAGGCTGGACAGCAGCAAAGATGGGTGCCTACTCCTTTTTCTGGGACCCCTGACCTTGAGGGGCACCAACCTGATGGCAGTAGGATCGGTCTTGTATAGGGTATCTGACAACCCCTGTTGGAGGGTCTCATCCAGTTGGGTGGCACAAGGAGCAGGACCCGTTTAACGAAGCACTTTGTCCCTTGGTGGAGACAGTGTATTTTGCTGGGGGAAAACCCATTCTTCTGGGCTGCCCGGATTCCTCAGAACTACCAGGCAGAGAGGCTAAGTCTGCTGGTCTGCAGAGACTGCGGCCACTCCTCCTGCTAGGGGCTCAGGCCCAGAGAGATCCGAATTCTGTCGCTGAGCCTGTGGCTGGAGTTATTGGAGATCCTGCAGGAAAGCATTGCCCACCAAGGAAGGGTGGGTCAGAGTTAGAACTGAAGAGGCACTCTGGCCACAGATGGCCACAGCCGGTGTGTTGGGCTGTGGGGACAAGTCTTGGGACCAAGCCGTCCAGCCTCCCTGGCTCCAGCAGGGGAAAAGCACAGCCTGGAGCTATAGAAATGGGTGCTGCCTTCCCCTACCCAGGGAGCTTAGGGTGTTAGGCATTTGCGAGTCCCAGTGCTGGCTGCTGCCCCTCCCCAAAAGGAGCTCAAACAGCTTACATAGCAGGTAGCTGCAGCTGGTGTTGGTTGCTCCTCCCACTGGGAGTTCAGTAGGGTTAATCAGATTCCAGTTGAGATTGAGAGGCTGTAAGAATCTGAAAGTTCTGGGGTTGGGACGTTAGGCCCCAGTGGCACAGGTTTGTGAGTGGGATCTTCCGATCTGTGGATTGCATAGTTCCGTGGAAAAAGCACAGTTTCCCTGGCTGGATAACATGCTCACTCACTGCTTCCCATGGATGGGGGAAAGGGGTTCCCCTTCCTTGTGCAGCTCTCAGTTGGGCGACTACAACACACTGCTCTTCCTTCTCTCCATAGGTCATGCCAGCCTTCTAGTCAATTTTGATGAGAGAACCCGGATACCTTGGTTGTGGGTGAAGGATTCACATGCTTATTATGGTTTTTTTTCAATGGAAACCTCTGAACAGTGCTGCTTGTAGTCAGTCATCTTGGCCCACCTTCCAAATGACCTTTTAAATATTAATCACATCAATATCTTCCAGAGGCTTATTAGATTATGTAAACTAAAAGCTAAAATCTTTGTCACGGCCAGCAAGACTCTATATGAACTGGCATCTGGTATCTTTCTGTCCCTCTTTCATTTCCATTCTGTCTGGTGCTTACTGAACCCTACATAGGCTAGTTTTGTTCTCCACTCTGCACTTGTAGCTCCTTGTGCCAAGGACAATCAGACATTTGGTTTTGCCTAGAGGCCAATATATATCGGCTGATCTGATGTTTCATTTGGTTTGACAATGTGAATCCCTGATTTAAGTTTCACTAAAATAAATTGGAATGTTTGGTAGGCCTCCATTTTGTAATTCCAACTCTTGGCATGGTCTTGTCTGGTATTGTGTGAGGCATACATACAGTGAATTGAGTTTTCACTTTCCACAAAATATAAAAAATAGAGAACCATGTGTCACTCTCATTCCCCAATGCAGTGGAACTAAGGTCTTCATTTTAAAGGGGCATGCTGTGGGCCTGCAAGCACATGGCTATGCAATGCCCACTTCTTCTAGTTTCAGGTGGTGGTGGAGGAAATATACAATGCTGCCACCTATGCCAACCACTTGGGATACTGGAGCCCCAGCCCCAGCCTGTGAGATGCTTGAAGTCTCCAACTCGCCTATTACGGGTCAGTGGCAAATGAAAGAAATTATGGTTTAAGTCTATGAGAAATATATCCAGAAAATGAGACTGAGGAATCCTGTAGAGCATTAAAACATATAGACTGAACACACTTAGTATGGAAGTTTGGTTATCACTTGGTATGAATCTACAATGATTTCTATATTTAATTTTTTTATATTAAATATATAAATTTATAATTATTTTAAATTTGTGAAATAAAGGATTTCAACAGCAATAAGCTAAAAATGTGTCCTAAATAAAAATAAAAATGCTGATTTTTCATTTATGTTGATGGGAATGCTGAACTTACCTTTAATGCTTATCAACACTTACTGCTTACTTTGGGGACCGTAAATGATATTGCTGACATGTGAAAACCATAAGACATAAATCTGCTGAAGAAACATGAGTATCTGTTTTAAATAGTATTTATTTTAAAGACTGAGCCCCCAAGAGATAAGTTAACTGATGCAGCTGCAGAATATATGTTTATGAGTCACTTTGTGAGCCATGACTTTTCATTTAGATCAAAGGATTGTTATTTTTAATTAATTGTGTTTATTTTCAATGCCAAGGTTTTTTTTTTTTTTTTTTTTTTTTTTTTTTTTTTTTTTTTAACATGAATGAAAAGTAAAGCAGTAGTTCTTAACATGTTGGTTTCATTAGCAGAAGAAGTAACGTTAGTTTCTTATCAGTGTCAGATAGAAAGTCAGCTAATTCTAATAGTTCAATTTTTTCATGTGATTCATGGAATCAAAGGAAGGCTTTGGAAGTTCATTTTGTTAAAGAAGAAACATTTGAAATTATTGTGAGTGCTATTGTAATATCAGTTTAAAAGTAAAATATTAAGTCACAGTTATTTTCTTTGCTGTGATAATAAAAAAAAAGACAAATCCAGAAGAACATTGTCTCATGGTAAAGCACAGCTCTTACTAAATTAAGAAGCTTATAAAGCAGATATTTACTTGGAATCTACAGTGGTAAACACATAATTCATAATCACAAATAAATTGGGATATTCCACCAAGGAAAAAATAATTTTTAGCTGTAAATACACATACACAATAGCTGAACAACAAAATATGATAACACTGTTGAATATGGAAACGAAAATACTTCAACATGAAAATACAAGCTTCCTCTCTTTGCTATCCATTATAAAATGGGTTTTAGAAACATTTGTACCTTTGAATAACTGCTTTTAAAATCAGCCTTCTTGTTTCATAAGCTATTGTGCATTTTTATAAATGATTCCAATTTTTGTTTTGCTATGAACAATAAACACATGTTATTATGAACATGAAGTATGAACATAAAATGATGAAATTTATTTCTACAAAAACAAGGGAGGAAGTGAAGAAATAAAGCAATGAAAGTTCAAATATCATGCCAGATTTAAGTCTGAAATTCTATAATTGTGCTTTGGAATAGTTCAATTTGTGGAAAGATTGTATGATAAAGTTCCTATATATAATATAGATTAGTCTGTATTATATACTGGAATTGGATGAAATTGAGAAAGTCAATGATCTTATAGTGTCTATATTATCTATAGTTAGGAAAACATTCATAAGAATCATAGAGAATACTTACTTGATGAGTTTTGCTGTGTGAAAATATTTATCATAGAAAGGTCCTGAAAGACAGTACCTATGAAAATATTTGGTCTGAAATATTTACATATTTCAGTACAAAAAATTAAGAATATTCTCCATTTTGCAGAGCATGCTCTGAAGTTATACAGTACCTCAACATTTATGTGGAAAACATTATTCTCAATTCAGAATATGAGGTATAGAGAAAAATGTATTGGAAATGTCAAAAATTTCAGGTTTATTAACACTAAAATGCAACTTGGAAGAAGATTGTATTTATGGGGAAAAAAAAAATGGTGGGGCACAGTGGCTCACACCTGTAATTCCAGCACTTTGGGAAGCCCAGGCAGGTGGATCACTTGAGCCCAGGAGTTCGAGACCAGCCTGTGCAACACGGCAAAGCCCCATCTCTACAAAACAAAAACAAAAACAAAAACTTAGCTGGCCATGGTGCTACATTCCTGTATTCCCACCCATTTGGGAGGCTGAGGTAGGAGAATCACCTGAGCCCAGGGAAATCAAGGCTGCAGTGAACCAAGATTGTGCCACTGCATTCTAGCCTGGGCAACAGAGCAGTGAGACTCTATCTCAAAACCAAAAAACAAAAACAAAACAAAACAAAAAAAGACAATATTGAAAAAAATTCATTCTTTCGAAAAACACTTGCTACATGGTGCTAGAAGAGACATGGCTTAAAACAAATTAAAGTATGTGAATATAATTCTAGAATAATTACTCAACTTCTTTTACATTTAAATATTTAGTTGACATTAATTTTACTTTGCTTATGTTATTTTTAGTGTTTGAGTAATCAACAGCAATACTTTTTTTTTTTTCTCTTGACTTTCTAGGTACATAAACCACATACACTCTTTTTTCTCTTGTTTGTTTTCAGTTAAAACAGTGTGAGCTGGATTTTCTTTCACTTGCAAGCCAGTGAATTATGACACCACATTTAATAGGGCTGTTTTAAAGAAATAGGGAGATAATGTTTGGGAAGCACTTAGCATCTTGTATAATACATCCTAAGTTCTCCATAAAGGTAGCTATTCCCATAAATTTGGCAAAATAAGCACCATTAGGGATGTGTCCAAAAATGCCAAGATAACATCAGGTCCCTAACATTATATTCAATATAATTTGGATAATGCTAATTATGGCTCTCAATCAATCAACTTTTTCCCTATAGTTGGCTACTTTCTCTGATTACTGTGTCCTCAGTTGTTGTAGTGGTAATCAGTATTCACATTAAAGAGTTTGAAATAGCTGACTGGAGAAGTAGGCTGAGAGGTTAATAATTTTTGTATTGTAATTTAAGACCCATGTAGAATAACTACTAATCAAATATATTTTCTGAATCACACATGAATTTATGTGAATCTGAAGAATATGTGAGTTTCCACCTTCATGGCTATTGCCTCCTCCAGCCTGTCATAGATTTTGATACAAATGCTTATAAAATGGCAACTATCACAGGTTATTACACTCATGCTTATATCCATGTGTTGGGCACTGTTCTAGCTGCTGACTTTCCTGAAGTTTATAATAGGAATAGGGAGTAACAAAAATAAACTATATTTTAAAAGTAAATTATGTCATATGCTATAGGAAGTGCTATGGGAAAAAAGACAAAACATACGGATTATGCAATGGTGATCAAGAATAAAGAGAAAAAGGTCGGATTTCACTGGTAAATAATGTGGTGAGGAGGAGAGAAGGTTGGATTTAAGCAAAGACTTGAAGTGGATATCTGGGAGGAGAGTGTCTTAAACAGAGGAAATAGCTGGAATAAAGGCCCTAAGGTAGGAGAATGTCTGGCATTTTTGAGGAACAAGGAGGCCACTGCAGCTGGTGTGAGAGGTTGAGAGGCAGAATAGAGGTGCTGATGTCACAAGGACTCTGGCTTTTACTCTGAGTAAAATAGATTAACAAATATTTCTTCTTCCTGATAAGAAAGTGGCCTGCACTTAGGAAGTATCTGGAAGTCTGGAATATTGAAGTCAGCTATATGGAGAGCAGAGGGGTGGCACTTATTTGATAGGAAAAGATGAAAATAAAAACATATTGTTGTCCCTAGGAGCACTTTTACAAGTGGAATACCTTTAAGCAAAATGGACTGAAACAAAACAAAGAGATTCTAGCTAGAAAAAGGAAAGTGGCAGTTCTTAATAGGCAAGTGACAGAACATGAAAGCGTTGGATGTGTTACTTGACTGAATGAGTCTCAGTCCACTTCCATGGTAGCCTTTGCAAAAAGTGACTGACTTTCACCACTTTAAGCTGCTGTACCTTCTTAAGCTTGTGTACTTTCTGTAGTGCTCCTCAATATGTGGTCCACAGGCCACCAGCATAGCATCACCGGGGGACACTTGTGAAACTACAGGTCCCTGGAGCCTACCCAGGCACAGTGGATAATGCTGTCCAGGTAATTTTTACACATCTAAAGTTTGGGACTATGGAACCGAAAGACAGCTTTTTAAGACTCCCTCTGACTCTGGATTCCTATGAACAGTTTCCCATGCCAGGTCCCCAGAATGTTCAATTTTGTGGGTTTTTGTTTATCGCTGTCAGGACCATAGATCTTTGGATCAGATAAAGAGAAAAAAGCTGAGAAACATGCATTTTGATCTCGTCACAGGGAAAGGGAAATGATTTAAATACAATTTTACAGTGTTGCTCATTTCCATAACTGTACAAACATGAAAAGTGCTGTGAATAGCTACTGGGTGAAGGTGACCTTTTCATAGTGATGTTTGGATTTGAGGATATATTAATTTTTCTGAGTGTACATGTTGTTGATTGTGATGGTTTGAGCCAATGAGAAGTAGTAATAGTTAAATATCTGAGATCTATTGCCTTGTTAGCTACGTTAACAGCCAATGACAACATAATCTAAAGAGATTTACTGTTTGGCTTTAGAAGTAGTATCAAGCTAAAAGTATAATTAAAACATTTATTAGCCTGCCAAGTTAGAGAGAGTAAGTTACGACTTACAGTTTCTGAAGAGTTGGCAATGCCTCTTCCCAGTTTTGTCTTATGTCCACCTTGCCCCATGCACTATCCCCACATACTCTATAGGAACTGAGAAAATGAGCTCACTAATTTTTTTAAATTTGTAGTTTGAGACCCAAAGACTTGAAAAACATCCTTTGTTGCAAAACCAGCAATTATTGCAATTCTCTAATTACCACGTCTGAGACCTTTCTTCATGCTGGGAGGATGCAGACGGTCTCTTGATTTTTTAAAGGTCAAATTACGTTGCTTCAGTATCTTCTGGTGATGGGCCAAATGAGACTAGCTTAATTTAATATGTCTCTGCTGCTTTTCTTTCAATCCAAAGGGGCATCCATCATGGGCTTCTCATTCTGACTGATATTGATCAGGTAATTGCCCTCAGCTTGTCAAACTATCATGATTTTTATAAGAATGAGTCTTTTCTAGAAGAAAGCACACCCTGAGAGAGATACAAAGATTGCTAACAGAAGTTTGCCCAAAAGCAAGTCAAAGTAGAAGGCAGGATTAGAGAGAGAGAGGAGCTAGAGGAAGGCAGAAGATGAGGAAAGTAGAGATAGTGCTGTGTCCTAAAATGTAATAATGTAAATTACTATCATCCACTTAGTACAATTCAGAAAATAAATTCCAGACCAGCACGTAACACAATTCAGGGAAAAACAAAAACAACAACAACAACAGAAAAAAAACCCCACAGTTTTAACAGTCACCAACTGTGTGGCTTCTCGGAGTAAATGTTTAAAAAATTACCAGCCTCATTTAACTGTCTGAGGATCCAGGTGGATCCTATTCTTGTGGCTCAAGAACATCATTTTCTTTTTCTTAACTAGTCTGAGGGAAATAAACATTCACCAACTCTAATTTATCCTAGATTATTGGGGTGAAGATGGAACCTAAAAGAAAAGAAAACAACTCCCACCAGGAAAAGAGTTCCTCCAGGAAACTGTCTAAGGTTGACTTAATGAATATTTTCCTAATGTGACTGACACACCAAGCCCAGGGATGTCCTGAGAGAAGCATTCCCATCAAGACATGCCGAGCAGCATAAGAGAAAATTTCAGCTGAATGGCTTTCTGTGAAAGTAGAACAGGCTTACAATAGCTCATGTGAAGAGTGTAGAAAGTCAAAGTGAGCCCACATCTAGTGTATCATTATCGTTAACAACTGTGTTTCAGGGAGTGCTTGGTATCCAAGAGCTGTTTCAAGCCCCAGGGAGAGCCAAGCTGCTGCAAGGGCTTCAGATAATCATCTACCATCACTACAGATATTCAAGACTAACTTGATGCCCTCTGTTGAGAGTGCTTGAGAATAAAGAATGCAGCTTTGTCACCTTGAGAAAATTCTTCCAGTAATAGTTCCTTAAAACACCAAGACCTTCAGGGAAACTGCTTTAAGACAGTTGACGCCTTACTCAGGTCCTTTTTCAGATCTCCGTTGGCCTTAGGCCCTCTTACACGTGGATACCTTGCCCCGCAACATGTCAACACTTTCTAAAAGTGTACCCGTGACCCCCATTCAGCCTAATATTGGTGTCATTTTTTGAAAGGATATTTGTAAAATTTTTTGGTAATTATTTGGCTATAAGTGATTCACTTGATTCGCAATTTGTTACAAGTTCTCAGCAATCACGCATAGATGGAAATTTTGCAGTGAGAAAATCTAAACCTGCAAATTGTTTTCGAATGCAGTGAAGTTTTAATGAACACTAAGTATTAAGTTGGCATGACAGCACATCATGTAGGTATTTAATTGATTTCTTAAAATCCATTCTGTGGTTTTCTTTTTGGCATTTTGGAGTCATTTTTAGCATGATAATCTTATACCATGTCTTCGGCGAATATTTGATCCAGTCTTGGTACTCTCAATGGTAGCAGTGTTTCATGAAAAATAATGTTTGTTAGATCTTCATGGTAGATTTCTAGTAGAATTTTTGGAGGTTTCCTTCTTGCAAAGCAAGTCTTATATTGTGGTTCATTTACCATTAAGGTCCAGAAATATCCTGAATTAGACAACTATCGGAGTAGTTACACCATATAGGATGTAGTATTACCCCAGGCAAGTATGACCCAAGGACAAGTACAATTTGGGGCTCCACCTGAAACTACTTAGGTGCTCCCTAGAGAAAGATCACAATAAATTGAAGTTGCTGAGGAGGGAAAGAAGATGCAGAGAAAATAGCTTTCTTTTCAGTTTTCATTTCTGGGACTCAAGATTTCCCGTTCTATTTCAATTTCTTTCCTACACAGTGTCATTTTTCCTACCTATGTCTCAAAAGAATTGCCAGTGGCATATTGGGCTAACACAGTAAACACACATAGATGCAGCAGGTGAAAGACCTATTCCACTGTGTTCCTTCCCTCTCCGAGCCTTGCCTTCCCCCAGAAGTACATGGATTACTGACTTAGTCGAGATGTTTGCTTGCACACCTCTGCATGTACGCTGAGCTATATGCATGTACATTCACAAATGAGTACGCTTAGCATTTTCCTGTTGGAACTCATCCTCCCTGGATGGCAGGTGAGGCTGTAAACCTTGCATCAAACTCACCAAAAATCCTCTTTGCCCATCTCCCTCTCCTTTCCTGGCTCCTGGCCCCAACCCTCTGTGGGTCATTAAAGCAAATTTGCATCACCTTGTCGTTGAGAAATCTTAATTTCTGAATGCTTTCTATGAAACTGCAAAAATACCACTACCCAGGGTAAACGCTATTTATTTTATTTTGTTCATAGTCCTTGCACTGATGTATTTCTAACATCGGAATTTTTTCTCCTGTTCAATGGTGATTTATGTTTGTATATATGTATGTGTACACATCTGCGCGTGTGTGTGTAGTTTGTGTGTGTGTTTACCATGGTCTAGCCCACTTAATATTTCTATTCTTTCACATTTTCAAAATTAATGATATTTGTATAAAGGATAAACTCTCCATTTTAAGGAGCCCTTTTTCTTTCTTAAATCATGTGTGGAATGCACCTTTTGGCTCTTCCCTGTGTAAATAATGTGTAAAATAATCAAAGCACCATCATGACTTGACAGCTCAGGCCTTTGATAAATAGGGCTTTATGTGGGATTATCATATGACATTTCCAAACTAAATTATATTTGAGTCATATAGGGTACTATTGCATTATCATCCCTCATGTAAAATGTGTACATCTTACAAGGAGTGGAAGAAAATAAAGGGATCTGAATTTGGATGCCCTTTATTTTGAACATGAACTCTTAAAAATTAAAAAATAAAGTCATTTATTTAACATTTCCCTGACTGCTCATCTAAGATTTCTGAACTTCTGAAGGGTATCTTATGTGCAGTATTGTCTCTTGGATTATATTACTTCCAATACTTAAAATTAACATGTTCAGAAATCCTTGAAGATGAGCTAATCTACCACTCTCTTTACAGATGAGGGAACTAAGCAGAACCAGAAACACATTTCAAATCTCCCTACTCCTTGCACAGTGTTTTCACCTAACCTTACAGCTTGCCTAGATAACCATATACACAGATAAGATGTAGTCAAAAATCAAGATGATAACAGGTAGGCAAATCAAAGATATTTTAAATGTGAAATATTGGCTTCCAAAAGATTTACTTACATACA
Source organism: Papio anubis (assembly GCF_008728515.1). Lineage (NCBI taxonomy): Eukaryota > Metazoa > Chordata > Mammalia > Primates > Cercopithecidae > Papio > Papio anubis. The sequence goes on from NC_044976.1 coordinate 86,403,192, forward strand.
TACTTAACCATTTTGGAAAACATTATACCACTCAAGTCAGAAAATGTTTTTCTTTATTAAATTCAAATGATTTTCTCCCTTTATGCTATTACTCGATAATGTCTTAGGATTTATAATAAAGAAAGACAGGTATGGTTCTTCAGTCTCCCTTTCTTAAGTCAGAGCTCTCAGAAGAGTGTGACATGGGTTCTTCAGCACCCTTCTCCTATGTTTCCCAGTAGCCTTGCAACTTCTGCAGCCAAATCTGTCAGCCCCTACCCTGTTCTGCTTGTTTCTAAGAGAGGAGTTAGATAAATGAAGAATTCATCATCACCTCAAATAATGCACAGGCTCATGGTAAATTATGTGCATTAAATTTTTGTATGTCGTGTCACACTTTAAATGTTCTTTCAAGACTACATTCTAGTTGGAGGGTCCTTATGTATCATTCCTCTGTAAATAGAATGCTCTCCAACCAACTGTACATTTGAAAGTGTTAATATTCCAACAGGTAAGACTGCTAGATAGTATAGCGGTAAGATAGGTATGATTGCTGCTTTTTAAGAAGTAAAACTGTAAAAGTCACTTACAAACCCATGAATTACAGGAGAAAATATAATATAGATAAAGAACTACTGTACTATGATGCAGAATAAAATTCTATCCATTACCCAAACCCACTCTATAGTTCATCTGATCCCATAGCCGACATATACAGAATCATCTATATCATTAAAGCAAGGTAGTTTGACTTATAATAAAATAAAATATACCAAAGGATGATAGTCTTTATCAGCTCCAATAGAAAGTAATGACTGAAACAGGATAATAAACATCTGTCAAGAAAGTATTTAAACAGTTATCAAGCAGAAATTATTCATGAGTTCCGGGGATTTCTTTTTTTAAGTCTTTGGTGTGGGCTAATATTCCAAGCAGCAAAATGATTATAAGACAAAATACTGGGGGAAAAGAAAAGTGTTGCAACTTCTTTCTTTGGTAATTCATAAATACCAGCATTGACATTTCTAAATTCTCAAAGTTCTCATTACTTTGATTAAAAAAGTCACAACCCCTACACAGCAAATGGCATAATTGCCAAACCAAAAATCCATCATAAAGACACACCAACTTATGGTGGAAATTTGTAACCAAAAGGAATAAAACAGGCAGGTACCATGACAACTTAAAGTACCAAAACAACAACAAAGAGAAATCCGGTCGCATTTTCTTTTGGCTTTATGTGCTGCTTCTAAATATGCAAAACAGTTAGCATGGTAGGTGTTTCTCAGTACATTAGCACTAAGGTAACCAAACATGGTTAAATAAGAGGGCACCTATTTTGTCAGACTTCACATGAATGTTTTAGATTATTTTGTTAAAGATTAAAACTAAATGATTGAGACTATATTCACACTGTTTACACAGCAATAACTGTAATTTGCCAATTGCTAAATTTCTCCTGAACCAGCTCAGAATATTGTGTTCAATTGGAGAAACTTTCTTTATAATCAGTTATTTTCAGAAAATTAAAAATATTTAGGAGCCGGCACCAGGGCTTTCTCCCAAATGATCTTTAACAAAATCAAATCTTTCAGACGTGGAACTGCACCAGCAGAAAACCCTCTCATGTTCATAATCACGTGCAGATGCAAATATCTTTCTCATTCTAATGAAATAATGATACTCAATTTTCTGCAGTTTTATTGACAAATAATAAGAAAGATGTCTAAATGGGTGTGGCAGGGTGAGGGTTAAATCTGATTGTAATTAGATTGCAGTATGCATGGTCATGTGGTTAATAGTAAATTTTCCTTGATTAACTGGTCCTGTTTGTTAAGAGCTCCTATTAACATTAGTGCTCTCCGTGTTGGCTGTAGAGACACACCATGGACCAGTGCAAAATTAATGAAGGCAGGTACGCATGCTGATTAGAATGTGGCAGTTTAATAAACTCTTCCAACATTAAATTATTTAATGCATTCATGCTCATGCAGGCTATTCGATGGTCAGCTTGACCACCTATGTGTTAATATTGGGAATTGAAATGCAGAGAGTGGAAGAGATATAGTGGTGTATGAGGTAATTAGCTCTCATGTCTGATAAATGGGGCAATACCTATGTGTGCGCATGTTTTAGCACACCACAAATGGTGCTTTCATTAGCTGGAATCTTCTGTGGAAATTTTTATAAATGTTTAGTTTGATTTTTGTAGCATAAACAGTGGCTCTGATAGCTGTAGCCGTTGTCAGCTATTTGAGGCAAATTTTAAGTCAGCTATAAAGTAAGCTTTGTTAAAATAAATGGGTAACAAAAATTAGATAGGAAGCTTATCAATAAACATCTCCAATCTGGACATAATCACTATCATATAGAAAATACTTTTATATAAATATGAATGATTTCAAAATATAAAAGCAAACATGTATTAGATTTTGAGCAAGATAATACGACTTTACATTTGTAAGAAGCTCCACAGTTTGCATGTTGCTTCACATGTTATTTAAACCTAATCATAGACATTTGGGTGTTTCCTAATAAGTGGCCAATTAGAGCCTTAAAATCTCACTTCTTGTAACTCAAAGTCCAGAGCTTTCAGCACAGTTCCACAGCAGCCTAAAAAACTAGTATTTGTGAGAATAAACTATTATTTATAAGACAAGTTAATTTTTAACATTAGATGAGCATTCTAGGGACTTAACGTCTCTGCAAACAGGATGCTACTTCGATTTGGTGGAAACACCAAAGAAAAATGTTGTATATTTAACTCTAAGGATAAGTAAGTGTTTTTAATGACTTACATTTTACCAAACTCCAAGATATTTTCTGATTGTATTTTAGGTATTCACAAGCACTTTCATAGTGCTTTCATGGAATTCAGTATGCTAACACAGAACAATCCGGACTCTGGAACTTGGAGACAGTGTAGAACGTGTTGCAGAAACATGTTGCAACTTCTTTCTTTGATAATTCATAATACCAGCATTGACATTTCTAAATACTCAAAGTTCTTCTCCTTACTTTAATTCAAAAAGTCACAACGCCTACACAGAAAATGGCATAACTGCTAAACCAAAAATCCATTATAAAGACAAAAACTTATGTGACCAAAACGAATGAAACAGGCAGGTACCATGACAACTAAAAGTACCAAAACAACAACAAGAACAAAAACCTGGTCACACTTTCTTTTGGTTTTTATGTGCTACACCTTCAGTGAGGTCACCAAATCTAGGTTTACTGAATCAGAAGACTGCCCACTGTTAAAGTAAGCCCTGAGAGGCTGGCTTCATGGATTTTCAGTCTGGAGATTTCTACAAAAAAGAAAGATTCTTTTGTCCTTGCCATCTTGAGTTCTTCTCCCATTCTTAGAATGACAGCTAAAATAAGAAGAGAAAGAGAAAATTATTCTCGCCCTAGCAAAATCAAAGAAGAATAATGAGGAAGCCTGGAAAGAATAATGCGCGGAAGGGCCAGGATAGCAGATTTGACCTTCAGTCCTGGACATCCTTAGGAACTGGCAGTGTGACTTTGAGCAATCAGTTAACTTCTCTGGGCCTTGATCTTTTCATATGTAATTTAGGAAACTGGAGAAAGTGAACTCTCAAGTTCCTCATATCTCAACAGGGCTTTCTAATTGTTTCTTACCAGGAGAAAAGATACCAATGATCTTTTTCAGACACCTCCCTGAGGGCTAAAAGGAGCCATGACATTCTATGGCAGACAGAAATACCACCTTTGAACAACATACTCTGCAATTTCCCTCCTTCTAAGGGCTTGAGTGGTAATTTTGGGTCTTGTCTGGCCTCTGATAGCTCTATGGGCTCTAGCCAGCCCGGATGGTCTGATTGAATTCCTACTGTTGTTTTAATTTGTCTCTGGCTAGCTTCAAAGGATACTGTAGTCATGAATTAACATTGTCCCCTTGGTAAGCAATTATAATGTTGGTTGCAGTATCATTGATGCTTGTCCTTACTGCTTCCTTTGGACAATGTAGACAGTTATTGATGTTTGGCACTTCTTATAGGTGGTTGGCAGCTATGTGAATACTGTAACTTACAATAGGCTTTTCCACAACACTGCCATGATGTCCATGAATTTGGAAGGACATAAGGACTGCCATCCCACTTTTTGCAGTCATGATATGTGCTGACAAAAATGGGTCATATTTTCCTCTGGATCTAGCAGAATATTTGTATAATTAGGAACGTAAACAACTCCATTTTTTTGTATAGTTTCAGCCAACGAGCATTATGGAAAAATCAGTTTTCTATCCAACTTACTTATCCCAAAGAAAATGTATAGACTCTCAAAAGAGCTCAAACAAGGCTTAGTCTTTACTTCTTACTTTCAACCTTTGGCTGCTTTAAAAACTAAGCATAATAAAGCATTTTAGCTGAACACTGGAAGTGGGAGAAGGATACTCCCCAAACAAGACAAGGGTATTAAGCATTGAAAATGGCATGATTTGATGGCCAGGGTAACAAAATGTGGTGAACATGGAAATACAACTATGATATCATGCATTTCTTTAAAAACCCTTAGTTACCTGAGGAAGGTTCAGGTAACTTCCTCAGTAATATCAGTCCCTTTGCATCCTCTAATGCAGTATATTTACTATTTCTTGAGTATTTTGAATTCCTTTAACCTCATAATGACTTGACGAGATAGAAGCAATTTTTACCCTCCTGTTTTACGTATTAGAAAACTGAGTCTCAGAAAGTTTAATTAACTTGCCCATGGTCACAGAGGGACAGAGGCAGAGGTATATTCAAACACAGGGAGTCTTAGTGCTCTCAACTCCTACAACTGTTACATCTAAACTTGCAGACCACTATGGTAGCCATTATGTAGCCACTGAGTAGTGGAAATGTAGCTAGTCTGAATTCAGATGTGCTGTAAGTGTAAAACAAGATTTTGAAGACCTGGTATGAAAAAGAGAATATAAAATATCTCATTGTAGTTATCTTGTATTGATTACATGTTAAAATAATAATGTTTTAAATATTTGAAGTTAAAATATATTATTAAAATTATTTCACCTGTTCCTTTTTACTTTTTAATGAGCCTACTAAAAAGTTTATATTTATATAGGTAGTATGTACATATCACATATGATGAATGTATATGTACATACTATATCTGTAATGTTTATATTGAACCGTGCTTCAAATGTATTTGTTTTGTACATTTTCCACCATGGGAATATTTCATTTGTAGTAAAAATCCCATTGGAACGGAAAAAAGGTGTAAAACCATAACTCTGACCAAAAAAGCACAATGCTCTCAGTATTGGCCACAGAATGATGTGCTTCGTGTTAATAACCTGAGGAAGGATTCAGAATAATGACTCTTCAATAGTCATTATAAAACAGAGTCGGCTGTTTTATACTGTTTGCCATAGAGCTTTTCTAACTTACAACGAATCATGTTGAAATTTTTTGAACATTGGAAATTTCTGTCGAGCTGTTGTCCAAACATCAGCATCTATCGTGCAATTCCCACTCTGTGTTGAGATCTTTAAGAGTAGGCATCATGTATTATGTATTGCTTTGTGTCTATCATTTTGTACAAGGAAAGCCCTTGGAGACTATGATAATAGTAAACAGTGACTCTGGCCTAGACATCACCAGTGAGATTGTGAGTATTAGGGATGAAGAGAAGAGAATCCCTCATGAAGTCTGAAAAAACAACTCATTTCATTCACAATTGTACAAGCAATCTGAAAACCAATATTATCAAGCAGAACATATTTAGGTTACTTTCACAAGGAAGTTTCCCTATGAGAAAAAAATAGTCAAAATTAAATGAATTTCTGTATTTGTTGCTGACTGACCAAATGTGTCTTATAAATAAGATTAATAAGTCAGCAAGCACTAGAAAGAAAATCTTAAAAACCACAGTGAGAAGCTACATCAAAAGCAGAGCCCAGAATTATATACTTGAATGTTTACATTGTCATAATCAGAAGATGACACATATGAAAAGCCACAAAGTAATGGGTTGTAAATGTGAATGGACATGGGTAGAAATTAATTAAATACATTAGACTTAAGTACAGCATATGATTCCAGACATGGTAGAGATTCCAGACATTGTAGAAGACTGAAATATGTAAATATAGGAGGAGAGGTTTAAAACCTTCACTTACAAATTCCAAATTTGTTTAAGAGGCAATTGCATACAATTTTTCAAATAACTGATCAAAAGAGGAATCTAAGTTTAAACTTTTTGAGACAGTAAAAACAACAACAAAAATCATTAATGTTTTTTTCCTCACCTCTAGCTAAAAACCAGCTGCATTTTAAAACTGAATTTGGCAGGCTCTTGATGGCATACTTTCAGCATGATGTTTTAAAGATTAAACTATGGAGCAATCTTTAAACATTAATGGAGGTTACATGGCAAATTCTGCTCACACAATAGAATCATCGTGTCCATCTTGCCAAATGCATGTCTCAGCCTCTAAGCTAGAGGATAACAAAAAGATATTCTTATTCTTCCTCCTCTTCTTTGAGTTCTAAGAGCACTCTTTAAATGTTTCTGTAGCACATCTAATTCCTCTCTAATACATTTTGCTGGCTTTGGTGTTCAATTTAATTTAAATCAGCAGAATAATGCAAGTGAATCCAGGTTGCTGTAATGTTGCATTAGGAAGGTCTGATCCATTTGCAGCTAAGGTACACCCAAATTCATTAACATTTACTCAGTAGGCTTCCAGCAGGTGACTTTATGGGAAGAAACAGATGCATCTGAATGTCACCTTACCACACATGTGACTATCATAGATTTTTGTCCTGTCCATATAATATTGCTGCATCCCATTCTAAGGGAATATAGATAATAGCATTAGTTTAATTTATTTTTCAATACACCAAATTACACAGAAATGTTCTCTGAGAGGCTTTGACAATTAAATGAATCCAAATTTTGCACAGGCGCAATGGGGATTGACCTCAATGGCTTTCTAAGTGCTAATTACTAAACCTAAATGCAGTATGGCTCAAAGGGCTAAACCACAGAGAGGGCACTCAGAGGTTGTGGGTTCTAATCTCCACACCAGTAGCATGACCCACAGCAAGGCTTCCTAGAACTGAAAAGTAAAAGGATGCAGTCCAGTGTCAGGCACCACAGCAAAAAACAAAAAACAAACAAAACAAAAAACCCTGATTTGGGACCTGCAGTCTCAAATGGAGACTCTGTACATCCTGAAAAAACTTAGCCCCTTGCCAAAAGGAGCTTTTATCATTGAGCTACAGAGGCTAAACAAACCTAAAACAATTAGTACACAAATAAGAGAAAACTATGAAATGCTGGCAAAGACACAGAGGGAATCCTAGAAGCTCAGAGAACGGAGAGATCATGTGAGCCCTCTAGTTCTGTGGAAACATTTGGGAAGACGTTGCGCTGGATTGGAATGAATGTATAACAAGAGTCATAGCACCTCACTAGTGCTAGGGCCAGCACATCTCTGAGCCATATATTTCCTCCTCTATAAAATAGGAATTATAGCTTCTGGCCTGTAAATGTACAAAATTGTGTGGGGGAAACAAATGAGACTACGAGAACAAAAACATTGTAAACACTACAGAGATCCGAAGTGCTATAAATGTAACTGTTATGTATTATTGGGCTGCTGGATTGGTTTGTGAAAAAAGAGATCTGAAACAGCAGATTCAGCCTTAGTATTCATGTGGTTTGGGGGCAAGTGGCTCTGCCTCCTTGGAGAGCTCCATGAAACATGGCGGGCAAGATGCTGTTGGGGTCTGAGCCCAGTGAGTGCTCCTGCCCAGAAGGAAAATGGCACTGCACCAGTACTCTCCTGCAAATCAATAAAATAAAGCCCACATTAAAGTAAAAAGAGAAGATGAAAAGGAGTGGGAAGAGAAGAAGGAGGAAAGGAGGGAAAGGAGGAAGGAAAGCAAATAATTTAAACCATTAGTGGAGTCTCTGGAAAGATGCTAGAGAGTGAACAGCACCGCCTGCAGCTGAAGACTTCACCCATACCTGCTGAGGCTCCTCCTTAGCTTGGTGTATCCTCCTCTCCCTTCCTGTTCTCTCTTCCTCTCCTGCCCCTTCCCTCCACTATCCTTTTCCTCTCTCTTTCCCACTCCTCACACAAGTTCTCTTCCTAAGTTAGCCCGTGGATGAATTTTCTGGCTTCCTGCTACCTCTCCTTACAGTCTTTCTTCCTGTCTTCCAAACAAATTCTGTTCTCTATGTTGCTGTATGTCCTCTCTGATCCATGTCAGTCTGGTCTTTCTTAGTTCCTTCCCATTCTTCTGTCTTCCATTGGCCTGTACAGCCAAACAAGTGCCTAAGGACTGAGCAGCAGAAACAAGATCTGCCTAATAAGTTGAAGGAGAGAAGGCTGTAAATATTTATGGTAAACAGTAAGAGGAAGATATACAAAGATCCACTGGATCATGATGGTTAATATTTAGTAGTGCTTACTATGTGCTAGGCATAATTTAAAAGCTTTACATTCCTTAACTTCTTTAATTTCATTACTGACCCTACAAGGTAGGTACTGTTATTATCCCTATTTTATAGAACAAGTCAAGAAAGCCCAAAGAAGATAATCAATCTGCCCAAAAGTCATATAGGTTTTAGTCTGGCTGAGGATCTTGAATTCAGCCACTAGAGGGGATGGATGCCTGGGTAAAGGAAATAATCAATGTTCAAAGTATTCAAGTGGGCTTTTAGGACTGGTACTGAGGGATTTGGAATTTCATGGGTAGAGAGTGTAATGCCTGCCAAATGGGTCATAGCCAACTTCAAGGTAGCTACCACAAGCTTATGACAAAGTATAATATTGTCTAAGGACAACCCTTCTCTAGGAAATGTTTTCTCAAGGCTGGATTTGTAGGACAAAAATTTTTTGAGAAATTAATTTTTATTGACTACCAATTTCATTGGAAATGGGAGATTCAAATGAAACAGAATGAAAATCAAACTAAACTCAATGAAGACCCATACATTAAAGTTTGTCCACACTCTTCAAATGATTACAGATCTGGCAAGATCCTGCTAATCAGAGGCAGCAAAACATCATGCACATTGCTGGAGCATGCATATGGGAATAGCATGACTTTTTTATAGGTGCTGCATGAAGGTTGATATGTCATTGCAAAATAGCTCTTGCAATGTTCTCCATCAGCGCTGTATATGTTTGCTAAGATACAAAAGCAATATGAATTTGTTCAACAAGATCAAGTAGTCTTTTTTTTTTTGTAATAGTGATTCCTTTTCTTTTTCTTTTTATTCAGATATTTTCTCTCCAGTTCATGAAGGTTAACACTATATCTGATACTAAGTTTGACTAAAAGAAATCATTTTAACGTATTTAGGCTTTAGGAGAAAATCTTCGGGTACTATACAGGATCCGGTAATTGACTATTATTAGTATTAATAGGAATTACACAGCCAAATCTCACTGCCATGCACTGAAAATTTACCACTTAGGATCAAGCCTCAGTAATCACTGGAATGTGTTGAAGTGTAATTTCTGGTTCACAGACCTCTCAGAAAGGAAAAACAGATATGGGAGTTAAGTTTTGGATAATAGAAAGGAAACTTCTTAGTTTGTACTGCTTAGAATTAGAAATATATAATAAATAATCATATTTTCTTCAAAATGTAGTAATCAATTTGCTATAATTAATAGGATTGAATTAATACATAGGACAAGCAATCATTCTTATAAGGGACTCTTTAATATAGGATCTTTTCTGTGCATTTCTTCAAATGAAGGGTACCTCTGGTTGTATTTCTTTCTGACAGAGCCATTTCCTGGCCTTCACATCTCTGTAGTACATATTATTTGAATATCTGGAATATGTATTATTCCCTTGTAAGTAGGTTGTGAAAATTACCAGCTCACACAACTTTTATCAATGTGTCTCATGCTAGGTTTTATTCCTGATGTGAAATAGAAGAAATTGGCTTTCTTTCCTTTTTACCTGATATAATTTGTACTTACCTTGAGATAATTTTTTTAAAGACTGCTGTTAAACAACTACTAATCCATTTTTTAAAACATGGGTAAATTATAAAAAAAAGGCAAGCATGGCTTTCCTTATTCTACCTGTTTAGGCAAGAAATGAGCAGCACATTTTGCGTGTGTATTCTTTTCATTAGTCTGATGCTGTCTGCAGTGATGCCACACGCACACTCAAAAAATGCCCCGGCTATTCTACTTCCCTACCTTAGTATCTTTCATATTCTTAAACTTGATTCAACAATCATTCTACACCAGGGGAGGTATCATGACTTTTGAAATCCTCAGTACTTTTCAATAAAAAAGATGAAATAATTTTACATAAGCAAGTTTAAAATGTCAGGAGAACAAAAATGGATCTATTTGAAATCGTTTCTAACACAAAATTTGATTTTTGTCAGTGGTGCATGAAAAACAATGAAATAGCCAAGGAAACATTTTGATATTATACATTTCTTTTAACAGAGGGTCAGTCTTAGATTTTTAATACTTGGCATCCTAAAATAATATCAATATGTTTAGTTAGAATATAGAATTAAGTTTGTTTGCTTTAAGTAAAATTAAAAATGGAAGGACTTCAAGCAAAATATGTTAATAAATCTTGTACTGTTTTACTGATATACTTAATGGAGAGTTGTGATTATTAATTTATAATTGTCATACTTTCAAAAACTGCTGTGTAAGAGGTTTCAGAAACATCTCCATGGTGAAACACAGAACCATCCATATCCAATCCACCAATATTTAAACAAATACACTTTGAAGACATGCATTTCTTCTATTCAAAAACTGCAGGTGATTTTACCAATGCATGCTGGTCACTGGAAATTAGGTCAAAAATATCTCGAAATGGCAATGTTGTATCATTTCTCAGAAACTTAAAAGTGGTGCATATCATCAAGGGGTCTGCAGAAAGAAACACAGTATAAACAAAGCCAACTTTGGATAGAGCATAATTTGTTCTTTAATGTGCTTGACCTCATTGGAAAACATTGTTCTATATTCATATCAGTGTTAGGTTTTTTAATGTTTTATTCTAAACCATGTGTGGATTTATGAAAGTCTTTTTCTTAAGAGCTAAAACACAAGCATTTTCATTCTATAAGAGGAATGGCCATTGATAACTGTGATTTGTATTTGCAGACTAATATTAAAAGACCAGGATGTTCTACCTCTCTTAAAGTAACTCTTGTTTCAAGAGTCTCCAGAGAACTTATCCCTTAACCTTCACATTGAATGGGTTTTAATATTTTAACAGTTCTAAAAGTGACATGGTCTGTAAGGAGCCCCAGAGTGAAGTGGAATCATTCCTATCAATGATACTTTTGAAAATAGAATGTTTCCCAGATTCCTTGATATATAAATCATCAGGGAAGTTAGGTGCTCCAGTTGCTTCTGATGAGTTGGAAAACATAACCTCTAACCAGAGAGCAAGAAATGTCAGCACATAGTGCTAAAAGCTATCTTCTCCTGTGAGGTGAATGGAAAGAAAATCCCATTGCACAATTCTAAAGGGTTAAATTTCTTCAAGAGGCAATGGAACAGTTTAGTTTCATCAGATGCCTTTTCTTCTTCCTTCTTGATATATTAATGTTCCTCATATTTTCTTTCCATGTTGCAATACTCTCAAACATTTCTATCTATGTGCTGTGAGTATTGAGAGTGAACTAAGCACAGACTTCAGAATAGCCTCCTTGCCCATTTTGTTCTCCCTTGCCATACTTTGGGCTTTGGTGCCTTGATACGTTTACAAGAGGAGTCCCCTGAGCTGGGAATGTTTTTCTTCCGTATTATAACTATATCTTCTCCCAGGGCCTAATTCAAACACTTCTTTAGTCAGAGTCCACCTTTTATTTTCGGGTACATTATATGCTTGGCATGTTTCCTGTGTAATAGACATATATCTGAATGAATGTATATCACTAATTATTTGTACCACTAACAAGCCACCTAACAACATCACTGTGTTTAGATGTCAGTTTTCCCAACTAGCTGGTAAGCACCTAGAAGAACAGATCTCTTTTACTGTGGTGTATATATTCAGCGCACATGGTAGAGATCCTTGTAGTAAGAAGTCAATGGATGTCTTTTAAATAAAAAGTAGACATGAAATACTATTAGTAAAAGATATGAAGAGTCTTAGCATAAAAAGTTTCTCCCATTTTGTGTATTATACAAATATATACAATATATTTGTATATTGGAAAACAGCACTGTAACACTAAAGTAATCTCAACTAAGGCAAGATCTCAAAGATTTCACCAAAGTATTGACAATGAAAATAAGATCATATTAAATCAAACTATGACATTCAATAAGCAGGCCTTTAAATATTTCAAAAAGGAAATATTTGAAGGATATTAACAAATGACTCACATAAATGAGGAAAAGGCAAACTAATGTTTTAAAGATTAATAATGTATGAGTTTTGATTCAAAATGTAAGCTGCCCTTCTCTCTTCCAGGGGCTTAAAATGGAAAAAAAGTAAGTCCTGGGCATTAAAAACAACTTCTTTAATTCCAAAGAGTCTTTCACATAGGAAGTTCAAAGTTAAAAATTGTTCAGTGTTAAAAATTATACCTAATGGTTAGATCACTATTATTGCCATGGGAATCTAGGGGCAGAGAAACCAGGATTTATAGAAAGTCTGAAGTCACACAGAATATCAGTAATCTGACCAAGAGAACAATGTCTGCCTTCCAAATCTTGACTCATTCTCTTGTTCTGGAGCTACATTTTCTATATCTCTCATGAGGAAATATAATAAGAAATAATTTTTAAAGAACTAATAGTAACCACCAAATTTGAAATTTTCTAGAAACCACTTCCTGTCCATTTCCATTGTCACTGTACTAACTTAAATCTTTTTAAAATAATCAGATTATTATTATTATAGCCTCCAATGGGACTTTCCAATCTCAGTCTCTCCCCTTACCAAATGACCCCCTTACAACGGTGATGTAAGTCTCTCCAAGTTATGCAGCCCAAAGATGGTAGCACACCTGACCTCATTTCACCAGTTATTAAGGTCTTATAAAATCTCATTACACCCTAACTAGCTAACCTTATTTTTCTACCATTGAACAGTTTAATATGTAAATCACTTTTCTAATTGTATCAAATACATTAATCTTGACTTTTCAGATCTATTTTAAATGTGTGAAGTCTCACCGAAATGCCAGACACAAAATGGATGCTCAATATACACATGTTAATTGAATGAATAATTGAAAAGATTTTAAAAGTGCTTTTGAGGTACTGGTAAATTGAAGCACTTACAAGCTGCTTTGTAATGTTTCCATCTAACCCTCTGTATGTAAATATTAATGGGTTCAAGAGTTCTAGGAAAGAAATCAACCGAGGCCCCTTTCCCTTTTCTCATAAGAACAACTGTGCTTTAAAACATTCCTCTAATGAGAACTGCCTCAGACAGAATTCAAAAGATTCTTCCATACTTAAAGGTGTTAAATTTATTTGAACACCAAAAACCTAAAACTCAAGTTTGTCTTCCTATAAGTACTTCAATAAGACAGACCCAATAGCTATCAATTTAAGAACAACATCTGGATCTCTTACACCTGCTTAATAGACACAGAATGTTTGACTCCAGAATTTTAAGACAATAAGAAAAAGGATACAAAGCTAGCAAACCCTATGTACTATAAATTAAAGAGCATAACTCATTTTTTTCATGATTGAGAGGAATTGTGAATATTCTCATAGTAGCTCCCATAGCAATTACTTAGAAGATGCAGTCTCTCAGAGGAGAGTTCTTATCCATCTTGTGCATTTGTCTGCAAGTCAGGTATTCATAAATTTCCTGGTTTAATTTCAATCTTAGCTGGGCAAACAAGCGTATGTTTTACAATGGACCCTTCTTGTCAACCCTTCAATGATTAGCTCCTTTGTAGTTCGATGATGATCAAATCCAGTGAATGCTACTCTTGGGTTACTCATGAGTCATCTCTTTGAGATTCCCCATCCCGCTCTACCTGCACCCAGCAAGAAAACATCATTTCTTGTGGTCAGTAATCATGACCTCACTTCTTAGGGAAAGAATAAGAGAAAAACCTACAATTCTTAATAAGCTCATTATGAGCATCATGCAGACACCTGGTCAGCTATTGCTTTTTAATGACCAAGATTCACAATGGCACAAGCAGACAACTGACATTTTGCCTTAGCACGCATCTCTGGCCAGTGATAATTAACCTGAAGGTAAGGAACCAGTGATTTTCTTAATACAACAAGGCACCTCTTTCAAAGTTGGGGCTCTTCCTGTTTTAATAATCAAAAGGAAAAGACCTTTGGTACTTAATATTTAAACAAAATGTTTAATATTTACACAGTAAAGTTCTTCTTCTGATATTAAACCAGCATTAAAGCAGGGATGGAAATTGGTTTATAATCTCTGACACTAGGCCTGGAGCCCTGTAGTGTAGTAAACAATGTCACTCTTCAGATGGGCACCACCTGCATTGGGTTCAGAAATGTCAACTGTAATTAAACATTTTATTTCAAGGATAATTCATAGGTTATGTGCATGAAGGACTGCTTTCTGCCATGAGAAATTTCAAAGTACTGGCCTGTGTAAATAAGAAGCAGGTCTTTTTTTATTGCATCTTTTTAAAAAAAAAAAAACCATACGCAAACTGCCTGAGACTTAATTAATATTATTCTTAAATATATCCTTCATATTTTTCAAAGGATTTTAAAGTAGATTTTATGAAGCTTGACTGGTAATGATGCATCTCTACCTTACCAATTGTTTCCTGAAGCTATAAGCTCTAGCTATAAGTAAGAATACGGTGGGGGAGAGGGGAAGAATATGATTTGCCACATGCTAGCATGGTAAACTAATGGCAGAGTGGGATTGGCTCTCACTAGCCCTACGTTTTGCCTTTGGGGTTTTGGTTTTTTTAACTTATGATTTCAATGCAAACTTGAAAATCATTTACAGTTTTTAAAAAGAATGACAAGTTATTCATAGGTGTGGGGGTCAATTAGCACCTCTAATAATGCTTCTGAACCTAATGAGAATTTACAGTGAAATTATTCAATTAAGCATGTGTGTTCATGTGTCTCTGTGTGTGTGTCTAAGAAGGGAGTAAGTAATCCTCTGTTTTTCTATATCAATAGCAATTCACTACTGTTCATTGGGAGCAATTCGTTAGAAGCTAATATAATGACTGAGAGACTTATTAATAAAACACACCTTTCCTAGCTTTCCACCTTAATATTCTACATCATTTTTTTTTCCTCAAAATAGGGCTTAAGAGGAAAAACCTTAAGTAAAAATGCTCTTAAAGTAAAGAGAAAAAATCTGGGTAAAAGTAGCACTCTTTCATGCATTTAACACAGTCCCTCATAAAGAGTACTCTCTTCTCTATTTGAGGCAACAAGGAAAAAAGATGCTCTGTCACTGTCTCTCACTCACTTTCTCTTCCTTTGCTTTTTGAGTTACTTCATAGCCAAATATTTCATGACATACATCACCTACCAAAGAGAAGGCCTTAGGTACATGAACAAGCTCAAACATTAGTCAAAGGCGTTTGATGGGGAATGCAGAGCCCCGCCTGTGTCAGGTGGGCACCTTGCAGAGAAGCCTCTGACTGGGCTAATGGAGCCATGGTCACTGAGGCACCTTTCAAAGATAAAATGTTAGTTGTCAGTGGGAAAAATTGGTCATCAATAGCAAAATGCAACAGACAAATATTCTTCTAAGTCACCATTCCAAAATGAGTGTAATATGAGCATTTGTTAAATGAGTTCTGATTATACTTGCTTTAATTAATAATCTTTTCTTTTAGAAATATGATTGCCATAAAAGCTATATAAAAACATGTGAAAAGGAAATGACACATTAAGAGAAAATGCTATAAATCATATACACACTGATTAAAATTACATTGGAATTTAAAAACTGACATATAGAAAAAAATACTTGAAAGAAATATGGCAATGTGTTAGGATGGCAGAGGTATGGGTAATAATTTTCCCATTTTCCAAATGTTTATAATATGATCACATGACTTTAATTATTAAAAGTCTATGTCCAGTAAGAAGATAATTACTTTGGGGAATTAAAAATCCCACAATGCGTTTGTTCATCAAAACACATTAGAAAAGAGGTAGAGAAGAAATTTGGTGAAGGCTTGGATCAAACACAATTTGAATTTCTTTGTCTCCATATCTCTTCATCAACACAAAGAAAACAGTTCAAGAATATTAGCAAAATAGGACAGAGTAGGAGAAGGTAGAAGAAACAGTATTGGAACAGCTAGTCGGTCTGACCCTGGAGCTTCTTTTTAACTAATAGCAGATCATAAGCATTAAATATTTCCTTTATCTTCCTGTTAAAATGGTGTTACCCTGGCGGCAAGAGAGACAAAAGACAAAAGCTTTCTCAGTGCATCCATATTCCTTCCTGGTTAGGAGAGTAGTAAAGGCTGTGTTTTGGTTATGTCTATAGCTATCAAAATAGGATTATCGCATGGACAATGTATGTCAGCTGCATAAAACCATGTTAAATTAGACCAGATGTAGATATTAAATTTACCAAGTCATTATAAACTTACAAAGAATCTGTCTAAAGTCACAAAGCTAGTAAATGACAGAACTGATGAGATGGCACAAATGATCAACTTGATTGTTCCACCAACAATCTAGATGTAAGTACATATACAGATGCAGATATAGATGCTATAGATAGGGATATCATTATCTCAATCAATTAACATATGGTGACTATTTCTCATGTGACTTAGAGTGCAAGGTCTCTCATTTTTCCTTTCAAACTGACATGATTTCCCACTACATTTCTCACCATACTTTCCTCTCTGAAAAAATTCCATGATTGCAAGGGGCCTGCCACAGTGACAATGCCAAAAGCTTTCTGTGTGATAAACCTTATGAGTCAGCCTTGCAGTCTCTAGGGGTGGACAGGTAGAGGGTTCTAGCAGGAGACCTTTTGTGTAAAGAACCAGGTGAAGGGCATGGCAGTCACGGAAGAGTTATTATAATACAAGATTTTTCCCCTAGAGCTTTCTCCTTTACCTACTGAAATGGAAAAGGCTTAGGAGAAAGAATCCTAAACCACTACACCTGAACAAATAATAGAAATTCATTTAGAACAAATACAATATTAAAAGCTATTTTTTCACTACAAAATTAATTGATTAACTTTTTCCTCTACAAATATATTACTGGAACTTTCTCACTGCACAAACTCTCCAAACAAAATTAATGGTTTTGTTTTGAAAATTAATTTAGATATTAAAAAATTATATTTTCCACCAAGATCTCAGTTACTCAGATTAAATATTAACCAAAAGCTGTCTTCTGCTTAAATAGAATTTAGCCTTTGAAGTGTTTTTATTAATCTCTTCTGATGTAGGTGCTTGAAATTCTATGAGAGTGCCGCTGCCGCCCGTTCTGTGCATCACTTACTGTAATTTATTTTCAGAACATAATTCTATTTATAAATGAAAATCCTATTAAAAGAAGACAAGAAAAATTAGTCCTAGACTTTGCATTGGTAGAGTAGAAACAAAATGAGCGGCCTAACCTGAAGTGACATTTACAAATTACCTGTTAATTTAAACCGGGTTGAGGGATGACAGAGTTTAGTCAGACTGACAGGAAGTACCGAAGGAATGACAGTTGGGCCTGGAGTGGCCATAAAGCTCGTGAGGCTGGCACATTTATCTGTGTTCCCCCACTACCCCACCGCCTCCCAGAAAGCTTCCTGCCTAGTAAATAATATATTTTTTAAAATATTTACATTTTTGGCAGACTAGTGAGTAAAGGTTTTACATAGCCGAGGGCGCTCGTCCTTTTTGTTTTGTAAGGGGAGCAAATCAGTGATTAAAAATGGCTTCTGACTTTAGTCATGTGTGTGTCCTCCTGCAACCTACTGAAGCCCAAATATAAGTTGTTTTCTTTTTAGGTGTATTTAATGAAGCACGAGGGCCTAACAAGGCTACAAACAACTGAATATCTACACATGGGCATTCACTCCCACCCCGAGGTTTTTAAGAAAGACCTGGTGCTCCTTTTATTTTTCTATTTTTGAAATGTAACATCCAAAACCCTTGTAGATAAAATCTTAAAACAACAATCTTTTAAGAAGGAACTCTAAGAAGGGACAATAATTGCTTTATACTTGGATTTTTAAATTCAATTTCAATTACTACTAACCGGAATAAATATCTGCTGATATTATATGTATCATGTAACAATTAAAACTCGTTTTCACAGAACGTCTATTCCACATTCAATTACATGGAGCTACATTTCTCTGTCAATGGGCATGTCCTCAGTAACAGTAATATGAGCTACACGTATGGATAGACTGAAAATACACACGTACACATGCGCAGACACATACACAAAACACAACCCACAATAGTATACCCAATAGTTTGGCCTTTCATGAGCAAGACCTCTTCTTGTCTTAAAAAACAAAACTGGCGTGTTTTTTTTTTTTTTTTTTTTTTTTTTTTATGAGAACATCTTTACCTTCATAAATTCATGATAAAAACATACCAGTTTCATCTGCCTGCATCCTGGCCAAGGCTCCTGTCTTTTGTCTCCTTTAAATGTGTTTATCCATTTGAGAATTCAGCAAATTTCAAGGAATTGTTGCACTCTTTCTTCTTGTTTACCCATTCTGGAATTCTATTGACTGTGCAGGGATAATTCTGTAACATAAAAGTAATTGCTGTGAATTATTCACACCCTGATTCTCAGAATCTTCACACAACTTTCAGTAACTATTCTGGACTGGAAAAAATGTTGAGTTTAAGGCCTATGTCTCGGAACAAATGTTTCACTATATTTGTGGTAAAGGTATCTACCAAAGGCAATCAATCATTAGTGTATTATTTTAGAAGGGTAATGTTACTAAAGAAATAACTTTCTCTTGAAATTTTGATCCAATGTTCTTGATATCATTTGTTATCTAACAATAAGGAATAATTTAACCCCTTAATACTAGAATAATCAGAACAATCACAAGAATAATTAGTCTTTCTCAATAAGAAACTGGTTTTGAATAGATAAAAATGTCAAATAGAGTGAAAAAGTTTGAAATACAAGATTCTGATGAAGAGGGTCTGTTGGAAAAATGAATCCTTCTTCCCTAGTTCCTCAGCCCAGTTCGGTGAGAGCCTGCCCTGCCTTAAAGGCCTCTCCACACAAATTCCATGACTTCTATTTAGCAAGTTGTTGAAACATAATACAAATTTAAAATAAAGTTCAGAAAGGAGTAACCAAGAGAAATTTTTCAGCTCTGCCTCTCTCCACCCCAGAAGTGCCATAGGAATATTTCTCCCAATGTAATCTACCCCAAAAAAGAAAATCAGAAGCCTCTGTAGTCCTTTTTGGCACATGAAGAAACATACTTTGTACTAAATGCTACTTTTGGGGGTTTTTCTCTTCAATCAAAGTTTAGAGATAAATTATAAATTATCTGTGTCTTAGACTCCTCTGTCACATTGCTGTCAAGAAGCATATGCCTGTTTGGACAATCCTGGTTATTTCTACAAGATTTATGAAATGTTACTTTGCTCTAAGATTGATATCCATGTCCTTATTCAGTATATCAAGGGCATATGATAATGATAGCGATCAATGTTATTTTAACACTGCACAAAGGCCAGGGTGTCAAGGCCATCACTTCATTAGACAACAGGACTATTGATTATTAACTAGAGACTGGCTCAAATAGAAATACCTGTACAATCTCTCCATGCCAAAACATTATTGGTGAGTGAGCAGATTATATAATCTGTCAACCAATATGAAAGTCTCTCAAAACTTAGCAGAGTACGAGGAGCATTTGAAAGGGCATTTCACAATGAGCAATAACTTTTTTATGTCCCTTGACCCTCTGCTAGCCTCCCTCCTAAAGCTGAAGTCATTTTAGACTTGCAACACTGCCTGAGTCCTGACCTTAAAATGCAAATACTCTTTTGAAATTGAGGGGAAGTGGATGAGAAAACTAAGGTTCAGGTGAGAGTGGAAGAGAGAGGAAGAAAAGAGGTTACAGGTGTGAAAGGAGACAACCAAGAACTATTTATGCTCTACTTTTCTCAAATCTCAATTCTATGTTCTTAAAAATAGTAGATGTTTTCCAAATATTACAGAGCTAAAGAAAACCACACTGTTTCTCCTTCCTGTCAAGAGATGTATTATTGTTTAGCTGACTTCAATAGTTTTTTACATGCAAATTTATCAGATGCCCATTCTCTTTGCCCTGAGCTATGAGCTGTGAAATGTGTGTATGCTCTATGCAAGTGTTAAAGAGGCCTCTCCATCCTGGAGTTAAATATTCAGACACTAAGGCAGTTTCTCCATCATGGACCTTGCTTCCTAATCAGCATAATTTCCCCCTTGACCAGCCCTCTATGTGCATACATTTAGAAAAAAAGAAGTGGGTTAAAAGGGGGGCATTGACAAAAACAGCCAGTTTAAAACAGTGATTTTAACACTTCCTAATGGAGCTCTAAGAACTCATCCTAAGTAAAGCAAATGGCATGAGGCATGTGGAAAACTGATTAGTGAGGACCAAAGCAGACATTTATTGCCCAGAGGTAGAAAGTCCACTAATCTTCCTGTTAAACCTCTGTTTTCATTTCCTTCTCAACTAACCTCACTCTGGACCAAATACATCACCTGTCTTAAGCCTCCAACTGGTACTGAAATCAAAGAAGTCAAGAGAACAGTCAGTGGAATCTCATGAGAATGTATTTTCCCCATTCGCCCCTGCATTCCCGAAGATCAGTTTGAAGTGCTAAAATGTCAGGGCCCTGGCTCCTTATAGCTTTCACTACATTTTTGCTTTTCAGAAGCAGCCTTAGGAACCCAGATCATGGTCTGGATCCTTCACCAGTGGTCTTAAACAAGGGAGATGGGACTGGACTGACTTTGGTAAATTATTGAGCACATAGAGAAAAATATCTTTAACTATTTGTAACATGAGGATGTGACAGGAGCCTTCGCTGTCCCTGGCCAAACAATGATAATGGCACTGGGCTAATAAGACAGAACCTTCTTTGATAAGTGAGAGACCCTAATAATGCACATATTAAAAAAGACTGTCAAAGGTCTTTGAGCAACAGAATAAATAACAGTATTGGATTATAACCCAGAGTATAAAGTAAATACACGTGAGCTCTTATTGCTATAAATACATGGAGGAGTAAATAAATAAATGAATAAGAAGAGAAAAATCTTCCCCATAGGATTCTAAATAATTTGTGCACACTGCCATCCAGAAGATAGTCCTTAATGCCCTCCCCCAACCCACCTTCCCTCCCTTGAACATGGACCTGTTTGCAAAGAATAGAGTGTACAGGAGAAGGGTTAAGTTTATGGTGTAGAAGTCTGTCAAAGACTACCTGGATCAAGTGATCAAGATTAATACCACCAGTGATAAGTCATGTTGACAACACATACACCCTGACAGGATGTGAGAAGAAGGGGCTTCACTTCTGTGGTGTTCTTCCCCAAAACTTATAATTCCAGTCTAATCAGGAGGAAAGCATTAGACAAACCCAAATTAAGGGAGATTTTACAAAGTAGCTGATCAATACTCTTCAAAATTGTCAAGGTCATGAAAACAAGACTAAGGAACTGTCATAAACTAGAGAAGATTAAGGAGATGTGATGTGTAAATGCAATGTGCTACCTTGTATTTAATCTTGGAAGAGAAAAAAGGATATTAGTGGAAAAATTAGTGAACTCTGAATACAGTCTGGAGTTTTATTAATAGTAATATACCAATGTTGTTTTCTTAGCTTTGATAAATGTACCTCAGTAGTATAAAGGGTTAACATTAGGGGAAGCTCTGTGAGGAATATACAAGGATCTCTGTATTCTCTTTGCAACTTTTCTGTTATTCCAAAGTAAAAAGTTTATTTAAAAAATTCAAAAACATTTCCATAATGACCTGCCTAGAATTTTTTCAGCGTGTAAAGAAAAGGAATAAAAATGTAGAAAATTACATTTTTGTCAAGAAAAAGAATGAAATGAGAAGGCATAACCTATTTGTATAAAAAAGAACAAAACTGGGGCGCACCCAAGATGGCCGAATAGGAACAGCTCCAGCCTCCAGCTCCCAGTGTGAGTGACACAGAAGATGGGTGATTTCTGCATTTTCAACTGAGGTACCAGGTTCATCTCACTGGGGAGTGCCGGACAATCGGTGCTAGTCAGCTGGTGCAGCCCGACCAGTGAGAACTGAAGCAAGGTGAGGCATCACTTCACCTGGGAAGCGCAAGGGGGAAGGGAATCCCTTTTCCTAGCCAAGGGAAACTGAGACAGACAACACCTGGAAAATCGGGTAACTCCCACCATAATACTGTGCTTTACCAAGGGTCTTAGCAAACAGCACACCAGGAGATTATATCCCACACCTGGCCCGAAGGGTCCCATGCCCACGGAGCCTCCCTCATTGCTTGCACAGCAGTCTGAGATCTAACTGCAAGGTGGCAGCGAGGCTGGGGGAGGGGCACCCACCATTGCTGAAGCTTAAGTGGGTAAACAAAGCCATCGGGAAGCTTGAATTGGGTGGAGCCCACTGCAGCTCAAGGAGGCCTGCCTCCCTCTGTAGACTCCTCCTCTGGGGACAGGGCATAGCTAAACAAAAAGCAGCAGAAACTTCGGCAGAGGTAAACGCCCCTGTATGACAGCTTTGAAGAGAGCAGTGGATCTCCCAGCATGGAGTTTGAGATCTGAGAACAGACAGACTGCCTGCTCAAGTGGGTCCCTGACCCCTGAGTAGCCTAACTGGGAGACATCCCCCACTAGGTGCAGACTGACATCCCACACCTCACACGGTGGGGTACACCCCTGAGACGAAGCTTCCAGAGCAAGAATCAGACAGCAACACTCGCTGTTCAGCAATATTCTATCTTCTGCAGCCTCTGCTGCTGATACCCAGGCAAACAGGGTCTGGTGTGGACCTCAAGCAAACTCCAGCAGACCTACAGCTGAGGGTCCTGACTGTTAGAAGGAAAACTAACAAACAGAAAGGACACCCACACCAAAACCCCATAAGTACATCACCATCATCAAAGATCAAAGGCAGATAAAACCACAAAGATGGGGAAAAAGCAGGGCAGAAAAGCTGGAAATTCAAAAAATCAGAGCACATCTCCCCATCCAAAGGAATGCAGCTCATTGCCATCAACAGAACAAAGCTGGACAGAGAATGACTTTGATGAGTTGAGAGAAGAAGGCTTCAGTCGATCAAACTTCTCAGAGCTAAAGGAGGAACTACATAACCAGCGCAAAGAAACTAAAAACCTTGAAAAAAGGATGGATGAATGGATAACTAGAATAATCAAAGCAGAGAAGATCTTAAAAGAACTGATAGAGATGAAAACCATAATACGAGAAATACGTGACAAATGCACAAGCTTCAGTAACTGACTCGATCAACTGGAAGAAAGATTATCAGTGATTGTAGATCAAATGAATGAAATGAAGCAAGAAGAGAAGTGTGGAGAAAAAAGAGTAAAAAGAAATGAACAAAGCCTCCAAGAAGTATGGGATTATGTGAAAAGACCAAATCTACATCTGATTGGTGTGCCTGAAAGTGACGGGGAAAATGGAACCAAGTTGGAAAACACTCTGCAGGATATCATCCAGGAGAATTTCCCCAACCTAGTAAGACAGGACAACATTCAAATTCAGGAAATACAGAGAACACCACAAAGATACTCCTCGAGAAGAGCAACTCCAAGACACATAATTGTCAGATTCACCAAAGTTGAAATGAAGGAAAAAATGTTAAGGGCAGCCAGAGAGAAAGGTTGGGTTACACACAAAGGGAAGCCCATCAGACTAACAGCAGATCTCTCAGCAAAAATTCTACAAGCCAGAAGAGAGTGGAGGTCAATATTCAACATTCTTAAAGATAAGAATTTTCAACCCAGAATTTCATATCCAGCCAAACTAAGTTTCATAAGTGAAGGAGAAATAAAATCCTTCACAGACAAGCAGATGCTTAGAGATTTTGTCACCACCAGGCCTGCCCTACAAGAGATGCTGAAGGAAGCACTAAACATGGAAAGGAACAACTGGTACCAGCCATTGCAAAAACATGCCAAAATGTAAAGACCATCGATGCTAGGAAGAAACTGCATGAACTAGCGAGCAAAATAACCAGTTAATATCATAATGACAGGATCAAGTTCACACATAACAATATTAACCTTAAATGTAAATGGACTAAATGGTCCAATTAAAAGACACAGACTGGAAAATTGGATAAGGAGTCAAGACCCATCAGTTTGCTGTATTCAGGAGACCCATCTCACATGCAGAGACACACATAGGCTCAAAATAAAGGGATGGAGGAAGATCTACCAAGCAAATGGAAAACAGAAAAAAGCAGGGGTGGCAATCCTAGTATCTGATAAAACAGACTTTAAACCATCAAATTTCAAAAGAGACAAAGAAGGCCATTACATAATGGTAAAGGGATCAATTCAACAGGAAGAGCTAACTATCCTAAATATATATACAGCCAATACAGGAGCACCCAGATTCATAAAGCAAGTCCTTAGAGACTTAGACTCCCATACAATAATAATGGGAAAATTTAACACCCCACTATCAACATTAGACAGATCAATGAGACAGAAAGTTAACAAGGATATCCAGGAATTGAACTCAACTCTACACCAAGCGGACCTAATAGACATCTACAGAACTCTCCACCCCAAATCAACAGAATATACATTCTTCTCAGCACCACAACACACTTATTCCAAAATTGACCACACAGTTGGAAGTAAAGCACTCCTCAGCAAATCTAAAAGAACAGAAATTATAACAAACAGTCTCTCAGACCACAGTGCAATCAAACTAGAACTCAGGACTAAGAAACTCAATCAAAACCGCTCAACTACATGGAAACTGAACAACCTGCTCCTGAATGACTACTGGGTACATAACGAAATGAAGGCAGAAATAAAGATGTTCTTTGAAACCAATGAGAACAAAGATATAACATACCAGAATCTCTGGGACACATTTAAAGCAGTGTGTAGAGGGAAATTTATAGCACTAAATGACCACAAGAGAAATCAGGAAAGATCTAAAATTGACACCGTAACATCACAATTAAAAGAACTAGAGAAGCAAGAGCAAAAACATTCAAAAGCTAGCAGAAGGCAAGAAATAACCAAGATCAGAGCAGAACTGAAGGAGATAGAGACACAAAAAACCCTCCAAAAAATCAATGAATCCAGGAGCTGGTATTTTGAAAAGATCAACAAAATTAATAGACCGCTAGCAAGACTAATAAAGAAGAAAAGAGAGAAGAATCAAATCGACGCAATAAAAAATGATAAGGGGGATATCACCACCAACCCCACAGAAATACAAACTACCATTAGAGAATTCTATAAACACCTCTACGCAAATAAACCAGAAAACCTAGAAGAAATGGATAATTTCCTGGACACTTCTTACACTTCCTTCCAAGACTAAACTGAAGAGGTTGAATCCCCTAACAGACCAATAGCATTCTGAAATTGAGGCAATAATTAATAGCCTACCAACCAAAAAAGTCCAGGACTAGATGGATTCACAGCCGATTCCTAACAGAGGTACAAGGAGGAGTTGGTACCATTCCTTCTGGAAAGTATTCCAGTCAATAGAAAGAAGGAATCCTCCTAACTCATTTTACGAGGCCAACATCATCCTGATACCAAAGCCTGACAGATACGACTGAAAAAAAAGAGAATTTTAGACCAATATCCTGATGAACATCAATGCAAAAAATCCTCAACAAAATACTGGCAAACCAAATCCAGCAGCACATCAAAGTATCAACCATGATCATGGGCTTCATCCCTATGCTGCAAGGTTGGTTCAACATAAGCAAATCAAAACGTAATCCGTTATTAGCAAACAGAACCAAAGACAAAAACCACATGATCATCTCAACAGATGTAGAAAAGGCCTTTGACAAAAAATTCACAGCCCTTCTAAAAAACTCTCAATAAATTTGGTATTGATGGAATGTATCTCAAAATAATAAGAGCTTGCTTATGACAAACTCACAGCCAATATCACTGAATGGGCAAAACTGGAAGCATTCCCTTTGAAAACTGGCATTGAAGACAGGGATGCCCACTCACCACTCCTATTCAACATGTTGAAGTTCTGGCTAGGGCAATCAGGCAAAGAAAGAAATCAATGTATTCAGTTAGGAAAAGAAGAAGTCAAATTGTCCCTGTTTGCAGTTGACATGATTGTATATTTAGAAAAATTCATTGTCTCAGCCCAAAATCTCCTTAAGCTGATAAGGAATCTCCAGCAAAGTCTCAAGATACAAAATCAATGTGCAAAAATCACAAGCATTCTAAACACCAGTAACAGACAAACAGAGAGCCAAATCATGAATGAACTCCCATTCACAATAGCTTCAAAGAGAATAAAATACCTAGAACTAACCACAAGGTGTAAAGGACCTCTTCAAGGAGAACTACAAAACCACTGCTTAAAGTGAAATAAAAGAGACACAAACAAACAACATACCATGTCATGGATAGAAGAATTAATAGAAATGGCCATACTGCCTGTAAGGTAATTTATGTATTCAATGCCATCCCCATTAAGCTACCAATGACTTTCACAGAATTGGAAAACTGCTTTAAAGTTCATATGGAACCAAAAGCACCCCACATTGCCAGCACAATCCTAAGCCAAAAGCACTAAAGCTGGAGGCATCACGCTACCTGACTTCAAACTATACCATAAGGCTACAGTAACGTCATACTATCAGTACCAAAACAGAGATATAGGACTATCAACAGAACAGAGTCCTCAGAAATAATACCACATCTACAGCCATCTGATCTTCAAATAAACCTGAGAAAAAGAAATGTATGATTCTATTTAATAAATGGTGCTGGGAAAATTACAGCTAAGTAGAAAGCTGAACTGGATCCTTTTCCTTACTCCTTATACTAAAATTAATTCAAGATGGATTAGAGACTTAAATGTTACAGCTAATATCATAAAAACCCTGAAGAAAACTCTAGGTAATACCATTCAGACATAGGCATGGGCAAGGACTTCATGTGTCTAAAACACTAAAAGCAATGGCAACAAAAGCCATAATTGACAAATGGGATCTAATTGAAACTAAAGAGCTTCTGCATGCGAAACTACCATCAGAGGAACAGGCAACTCCAGAATGGGAGAAAATTTTTGCACCTATCATCTGACAAAGGGCTAATATCCAAAACCTATACAGAACTCAATCAAATTTACAAGAAAAAAACAAACAACCCCATCAAAAGTAAGCAAAGGATATGAATAGACACTTCTCAAAAAGAAGACATTCATACAGCCAACAGACACATGAAAAATGCTCATCATCACTGGCCATCAGAGAAAATGCAAAATTTCAAAACCATTACCGAGATACCACCACACCAGTTAAAATGGCAATCATTAAAAATCAGAAACAACAGGTGCTGGAGAGGATGTGGAGAAACAGGAACACTTTTTACACTGTTGGTGGGACTGCAAACTAGTTCAACCATTGTGGAAAACAGTGTGGCGATTCCTCATGATCTAGAACTAGAAAATACCATTTGATCTAGCCATCCCATTACTGGGGATATACCCAAAGGATTATAAATCATGCTGCTATAAAGACACACACACACGTATGTTTATTGTGGCACTATTCACAATAGCAAAGACTTGAATCAACCCAAATGTCCATCAGTGACAGACTGATTAAGAAAAGGTAAGTACATATACACCATGAAATTCTATGCAGCCATAAAAAGGATGAGTTTGTGTCCTTTGTAGGACATGGATGCAGCTGGTTCATCATTCTCAGCAACTATCGCAGAAGAACAGAAAACCAAATACCACATGTTCTCACTCTTAGGTGGGAACTGTGGATCACTTGGACACAAGACGGGAGCATCACACAACGGGTCCCATTGTTGGGAGGAGGATAGCATTAGGAAATATAATCAATGCAATGATGAGTTGATGGTGCAGCACATCAACATGGCACATGTATATATGTGTAACAAACCCGCACATTGTGCAATATGTACCCTAGAAATTAAAGTATAATTTAAAAAACAAACTAAATAAAACTATACACACATATATTTTTATACATAAATGTATATATAATATATAGATACATAGACATATATAGAGATCATAAATTCATAGATACATGGATAGATCAATACTATAATTGCCATTCTACTATTCACTTATTTTATTCATTTACTCACCTACTATTTTTGAAATAATAACTACTATATGTGAGGCACTTTGCCATTGGCTAGAAATCCAACAATGAACAAGATGAATATGATCCTTATCCCCAAGGAGTTCTTCAGTAAGTTCACAAAAGTTTTGTGTTCCAAAACTTTTAAATCTTCAAGAATGTCTTCTTAAGATTCATGTATTTCTCAAAAGTGCTAGTTTTTTTGGAATAAAATTATTGGGCTGCAAATCCTGATATACCATTTATTAGGTATGTGATTCTAAGCAAGATTTTTAATACTCATGCCTCAGTTTCCTGGTCTGGAAAATGGGGATCATAGTAATTACTACCTATCAAAGCTGCCATAAGAGTAAAATAAATCTTCACATATGTGATAAAACACCATGCAAAGGACAGTTATCATGCCATCCACCAGCGCCTATTGGGAAAAGTAACCACGGTAGAAGGGGGAATCAGAAAGGAGGATGGAGTTCTGACTTTGGAGACAGGCAGATACCAAGAAAAAAATCTTCTGTACTTCATAATCTTGCCAGGAGTCAGCTTTAGAACTCAATATGTAAATGTCTAGAAGGGAAGTACAAAACAATCTTGTGAAGTAAGTAAAAGTCACACATTATTATCCCCATAAATGGATGAAGTACCTGAGGCCTAAGGATATTAAATGACTTGTTCATAATTCCACACTGAGTCAGTAAGACATGCAAATTGAGAATTTAGTCCCTTTGGCTTTGAGAGTGTTACGACAAAGGTTTCTATTCTTTAACACGCCTTTTGTGTATATGCCCCCCTAATGAGGACTCAAGATCTAAAACTGCCTTTTGGGTTGATCGATGGCTGTGATTGGAGATTTATGCATGGTTCTTTAGCCAGACGGGATACCAAAGCTTCCTCATGCCTGTTCTTCCATGTAATCCTATTTAATGCTATAAAACTCCTCATCTGCCCTCTCATTCTCTGTGTCATCACCTCTAACCCCACACCACCGGCCATCCAGGAGAAGCCTCTCCTGCAAGCCATATGCCAGTCTTCGCTACCTCTCCTTCGCTATGTTGTATGGTACAATTAAATTATGATGTATACTTGTATTTTAATGTTATATTTAAAACTGTACATATGCCCAAAGGCTTTAGCAGGAGTTACATTTTTATATCTTGAAAAAAATACATATTCAAAATATCAGTTTTTGAAAAACAAGAAAATTCCTTCAGTAGTTTTCTTCTTTTTGCAAGACAAGAGTAAAGTCAAAATTTTCCCTAGGCTACTTTATGAAGCATTAGCTCAATTTGAAAAGTTTTTGCTTTTTAAAAAAGCTTCTGGTGGTTCTTCTGGCTATTTTTTTGCACACATGGCACATAGGTTACAGTCTATTTCAACTCAATATTTCAAGTCCATGACCATTTATTGAGTTTTAAGTTTCTGAGACACAAAAAATGAATAAGAGTTTCATCTCTCAAAGAATTTATTATGTAGTGAAAATGGGAAACAAAACAAATAGCTAGAAAATAATATAATTTTTTTTATCTGACTTACAAATACATTGCTCTTGAGGTTTAGTTGGGATTATTGGGAGAGGGTTTTGAGAAAAACAGTGGAGAAGGAGCAAAGATATTTGAGTTAGATCTTCAAGAATATGTATGGATTTAATAGGAGAACCAGAAAAAGTAGGCATCTAGGCAGACAGAATCACATAAGCATGGACCCAGAAACATCAGTTATAGGAGACTTACAATACTAGAGCTTCAAGAGGGCAAGATCAGAGGCGAAGAAGCAAAATATGGCTGAGGGGAGCTTTTGAAAGCCCTTATACCAAGGCGGGCGGATCACTTGAGGTCTGGAGTTCAAGACTAGCCTGGCCAACATTGTGAAACCCCATCTCTATTAAAAACACAAAATTAGCGGGGTGTGGTGGCGTGTGCCTGTAGTCCCATCTACTCAGGAGGCTGAGGTAGAGAGGCGGAGGTTGCAGTGAGCCATAATAGTGCCACTACACTCCAGCCTGGGTGACAGAGTGAGACTCCGTCTGAAAACAACAACAGAGCCCTTATATTCTAGATAAGGAGTTTGAGATTTTTAACTTATAGAGTGTGTTTATCTATCAGAGAGTTTAATGGCGGTTGGGACCTTAGAAAAGGGTGTTGAGGTCATGACTAATAATGGAATATTCAAGTAAAGACTAATAAAATCATCCAGGCTGGTTAAATATTATTTTAAAGGACCGTTCTCAATTCACTAACCAAATTTAATTCAGTTTTACAAATATGAACTGACTAATAATGGTTTATATCAGTGATAGCTCTGTCAGGACAACAGAAACACTCTAGGTATTTCATGCAGAAATGGTTGCAACACAAGAAATTAGAAACTTAAAATATGTTGGAAAGACTGGGGGAGAAAAAGGGCATGCCACCACTAGCATTCAGGAAATCAGGAGCTACATAAATTTAAGGAATTTGCCACTGATGATCTTAGCTATCTTCAGCACCTAAGTAGTGCTAAGAAATTGTAGGAGAACATCCAGAAGCTTCTGGAAAAATCTTACTTCTGTCAGCTTCCATACCCCAAACACCTATCTACCCAATACTGGCCAGATGCAATCACAGATTTTTAATCCCTTTTGCCTTCCAATTTTTACACGAGCATCTTTCACTGGTGGAATCTAAAATGGAAATCTTCCAGAAGATATTTTTAAGGAATTTTATTCTTATGCTTTGAGCCCCTCCAATAAAGTTAGCACAGAGAAGATGGGGAATGGTAGAGCTGCCAACAATTTGGCACATTATGCAAGGAAAGTCAAAATCTTGGGTAAATATTTATTTCAATGACATCAATAGTAAAATATACAGTTATCAAATGCATTGAGGAAACAACAAGATAAAAAACCAGAGGACTACCTCCTAAGAACTTTAGAACTCTGCTACACCTTTTTCTAATTCTGAAAAGTTACCCCAACTCAGGTGTACCAAAAATCCTCAAGCCAAGCTCTGTCTACTAAGTCTTCTGACTCTAGCTCCAACTATCTCAGTCTCAAAACTTAGTCCTGGCTGGGCGCGGTGCCTCACACCTGTAATCCCAGCACTTAGGGAGGCGGAGGTTGCAGTGAGCCATGATAGTGCCACTACACTCCAGCCTGGGTGACAGAATGTGGATCACGAGGTCAGGAGATCGAGACCATCCTGGCTAACACAGTGAAAACCCATCTCTACTAAAAATACATAAAACTAGCTGGGCGTGGTGCCAGGCGACTGTAGTCCCAGCTACTCAGGAGGCTGAGGCAGGAGAATGGCCGTGAACCCGGGAGGCGGAGCTTGCAGTGAGCCGAGATCGCACCACTGCACTCCAGCGTGGGCAACAGAGCAAGACTTCGTCTCAAAAAAAAAAAAAAAAACAAAAAAACTTACTCCTGATGGTTCACAAGATTTTTACAGATTTGAAAGACAATGTTCAGTTTTGTCATACTAAAATTGGCATATAACATATTAGGCACTTAAGGTTAAAGTCTCAAATGAGAATAATCATGGATTTCCATGGAATCTTCTGTAAGGTTCTCAAACACCCAAGAAAGATCCATCAAATATTGCATTTCTGACCCCCCCACCCCCCAACACACACACACACGTCTTCAAATTTTTTCTTTTTTTGAGATGGAGTTTCGTTCTTGTTGCCCAGGCTGGAGTGCAATGGCACCATCTCAGCTCACCGCAACCTCCACTTCCCAGGTTCAAGTGATTCTTTTGCCTCAGCCTCCCAAGTAGCTGGGATTACAGGCATGCACCACCATGCCCAGCTAATTCTGTATTTTTAGTAGAAATGGGGTTTCTCCATGTTGGTCAGGCTGGTCTCAAACCCTCAACCTCAGGTGATTCACCCGCGTTGGCCTGCCAAAGTGCTGGAATTACAGGCGTGAGCCACCGCACCTAGCCTCCTTAATTTTTTTAGTTGCTCCTTATTGCTCTTAGGATAAAGTTCAGATTTGAAAATCTGGTCTGCCAAGCAGCAAGTCACAGCCCTTGACTACCGCTCCAGGTTAAATTCACATGCTTATAGCCTCACATGGTACACAGAATCCACTCTGGTCTTCTTTCAGTCCTTTCTAGCATAGACCCTTCTTCATCTGCCAGGGATGTTTCTGCCCACCTCCTCCCCCGCCTTCTCTGGGCTGACAGACTCTTACTTATCTATCAAGTGTCAGTTGATGTGACACTTCCCCCCCGAGAAAGAGGCCTCACCTGCTTATCAGTCTAAGTTTCCCATTAGTCTTGCCCATCATGTTCTATACTTTTGCTACACAGAATTTACCTAGTGTAATCACATAATTATGTGCATAATTTATTGTTAATTATTTGTTGTATTTCTGTCTCTTCCAGTAAGTTCCACAAAGGCGATGACCTTTGTTTGTCTTGTTTATAATTGTATCTTCAGAGTCCATCACAGTCTGTCATAGTAGATACTTGGTAACTATTTGTGGAAGGAAGGAAGGAAGGAAGGAAGGAAGGAAGGAAGGAAGGAAGGAAGGAAGGAAGGGAAGAAGGAGGAGGGGAGGAGGGAGGGAGGGAGGGAGAACGAGGAAACGAACAGCACCTTTGGCCTTCATTACCATGATGCACAATCTACTCTCTTGCAAACAACATCTTTATTTCGCTGCATTTCTGGTGTTCTATGAGAATACGAAAGTGTGGTGGGTTCCTTATTGTCAGTCATTGCATCTAAATTCGGATAACTTCATTCTCAGGCCAATTGAAGTTTCAGAGACTTTGGGGAAAATCCTTGAAAAGTAAATCCCTGCCTGGGGAGCAGATTTTGAGTGTGAGAGAAAATGGTAGGTTTCAGCGAAAGAGAAACACCAAGAAGCCACATCCGTGGGCTTTGGATTAGACTGCCTTTGGACAAGCACTGGGGGCTCTGGCATCTAAACCATGAATTGGAGCACTTTTTAAGCAGCTACAACACCCTCGTACCTTGTAGCTTCTGATCTGTGGCAGCTGCATATTTAGCATTGCAGTTAAC
Source organism: Papio anubis (assembly GCF_008728515.1). Taxonomy (NCBI): domain Eukaryota; kingdom Metazoa; phylum Chordata; class Mammalia; order Primates; family Cercopithecidae; genus Papio; species Papio anubis. Next base: position 86,436,458 of record NC_044976.1, read on the forward strand.
CAAAAATGGGTGAATTTAGCAGGAAAACACACTTATTTGCAGCTATCATCGAGTAAAGGCCTTGGAATGGGGGCAAGGAGGAACATTACTGCAGATTGTAGCTAAAAGAAGTGGAGCTGCTTCTTTTCAAATGTGTTGTCAATTGGTGAAAACAGACAGACAACTTCTGCTTTCACATGTAAGCTAAATCAGAGATCCAAATGCAAAATCCAGCTCTTGGGGACATCATTTGGATTTTAATGCTCCCTTGGGAACCTTGAGCCCTTAAAAAAATGAAAGGTTTACAATGAAGCATAAATACACTATTTTCAATTCTGACAGATCTAATCTTGTTCTAAAATAGCCTGTTATTTAAAGGAAGATGATATCCACTTCTAACAACCCAACATTGAAGTTTCAAGAGTTAAGAACCCCTCAACTTGGATAAACTCATAAACATATGAAAATTAATTTTGCATTATTCTTTGAAACTTCACATTTACAAGCATCAAAATTGGCTTTCTGTTATTCTGTCAACTTAAAAGGAAAGAACAATTGAGGATGGGGCAGTTTTTCCAGCCCTCAGCTGCTGAATGGTGTCATTGTGTTGTAGCCATTTAGACAGCAGAGATGTGAATGATCAATGCATTGAACAATCTCACAAGGTGGGGTTCAATAGCCAAGTGTAGGAATTTGTTGATAGAGAAGCCAAACACACACACACACACACACACACACACACACGATCTAGCAAAGGAACTATTCAAAAGCTGCCTGGACAGAAGTAAAGCATAGAGATGTAGAGTGTAGGCTCTGAAGCCAGACTGCCTATGTTTGCATCCTTGGCTCTGATAAGCACATACAGTTCAACTCTGAACAAGCCACTTATCCCCTCTGTACCTCAGTTTTCTCATCGGTAAGGTAAGAATATCAATATTATCTCCCCAATGATTGCTGTCAGGTTAAATTGACCTAGTAAATGTAAAGTGGTTACAACAGTCATCTGGAATGTAGTAAATCATTGATAAATAGTACTATGATGATGATGAGACCTTCCCAAGGATGCATGCCTGGACTCTTCCTCCAAAATATACATATTTATGAGTACCTTTGGGCCTATACTAAGTGCTGGATGCCATATATTTTCATAAATATATTCTAAATAAGTACGTGTTTATAATTTTGAGCCACACATAAATGTTCATCTAAGGCAGTTTCTGTAAAGGGCCAGATAGTAAGTATTTTAGGCTTCACAACTATTTAACTCTGATGTGTAGTGTGAAAGCAGCTATAAATAACATGTAATAAATGAACATGGCTGTGTTTCAATAAAGCTTTATTTACAAAACAGGAAGTGAGCTAGATTTGGCCCCTGAGGGGTGGTTTGCCTGTTCCTTATCTAATGGATTTTTCAGCTAGGAAATATTTACATAGGTAGTTTCCTAAATGAAGGGATTTAGAAAAGTAAGATTCAAATATCCTTAGTTATTTAATCCAGTGCTTGACAGGGCATTATGAATATGAATGAAGTCCTTCCTGACATCACACTTAACTCCTTTTGAGACAGTTAATTAGGAAGTCTCAGTTTCTTCCCAAATTCACAAGAAAAATTTTGGACTAAAACCAGTTTATTCATTAAAAACAATTGTCTACCATTTTATAACTGTTTACTCTGTAGCAATCAATGTTCCAAATGAGTTGTGCATTATCTCATTTAGTAATGATGATAGCTAGTGCTGACAGCAACACTTTCAGAATATATCCCCATTCTGCTCACTTTCCACCTCCTCCAGGACCATTCTGAAGCAGGGCACCTTTATCCTGTTATAGCTGTTAACTCATCTTCCCGTGTCTACCCTTGCCCCTTACAGTCCACCCACAACTTAGCAGTCAGGTATTCCTTATAAAATGTGTCAGATCATGTCACTCTTCTGCTCTCTCAGGGTAAAATATCAAATTCCTAATAGTAGATGTTAGACCCTCTGAACTGGCCCTGATCTCCTCTCTGGCCTTATCTTTTATTACTGTTACCCTCTGCTCACTCAGTCTCCTACCTCAGGGGCCTTGCACTTAACTCTTTCGTAGACCTCATTTAACAATGGTTTGATCTTTCCCACTTTCAGGTTTTTGCTCAAATACTATCTTCTCAGTGAGCCTACACTGACAATCCTATCTCAAGTTGCACCCCAGCCATTACCATTCTTATCCTCCTTTTCTGCTTTATCTCCATACCTCTTATTATATATACTGTTTTTATATTTGCTGTTTATAGTTGCTATTATATTTGCTATTTTGTCTGCTTCCACCCACTATAATAAAAGCTAAAGGGGGTAGGAATTTTGTTCATTGCTGTCTCCAGAACCTAAAATAATCCTTGCCACATTGTAGGTATCTCATAAATATTTGTTAAATGAACAAATCTATGAGATGCTTCCCATGTGCCAAGTAAGGTTACAGGTGCTTTAAAGGTATTATTTGATTTAATCCTCACAATCCTGTAAATAGATGCTATTATAACCCATATTCTCAAATGAGGAAACCAAAGAATTGAAAGATTAATGAATTGCCCCAAATCATGTGACAAGTAATAGTTGCATGCCCTTGAAAGTAGGCCATCCAGCCCCAGCCTCTCTGCTCCCAACTACTATGCTACACTCTCCTTATTTAACCCTCACTTCTCCTTGAGTGTGGGACTGATTACCCTGGTTTTACAGATAAGAAAAGTAAAACTCCATGATATTAAGTAACTTTTGAAGGTCATACAGTCTGTAAATTGAGATGCTAGAATTCAAACCTATGCCTATGAACTCTAAAAATTAGTCTAATTTTTGAATGCTATGTGATGGGCTTTGACAAAGGAAAACTGATACAATTTTATAAAAACACAGCCTTCTACACATTGACGGGCTTAAGACAACCATTCAGAAAGCCCTTGTCCAGCCTGCTACCTGATGTGGCCAGCTCTCTAGAGGCTTTCCCAGCACTAAGGGAGTTGCCAGACAACAGCAAGAAGCCTGGATAAAGGTGTTGTCATCATCCTCACTGCATTAGGAGAAAAAAGGAAAGAATACTAAACACCCTTGTGAAAGATAAGAAGAAAACAAAGACTTAAATTTCATTTTGGCCAACCAGTTCATCTGGATGCTCCCAAATTAAATTCAACCACCTACAGTTCAGATCACATCAAACCTGGGATTCAAAAAAGACTCAAAGAAGATGACAATGTACATGGCAAAAATTAGCACTTCCACTTGGAACACAAATGAAAGCAATGCCTACAATTGAACTAGTGTTAAGTCAGTATGTCTTTTATATTAAGGAAGTGATGGAACAAAGATCAGAAGAAGGAGCAATAGTTGAACTAGATTCCCTCATTAGTAACAAGGAGGAACTAAGTAAATCTAAACAAAGGTGACAAACACTTGCAGAAACTGTTGTTTTGATTCCTGGAAAAATATATAAAAGGAGGGATCATCTGGAAATCCTAATTTTTAAAAGGACATGGATAAACACTAATGCTTTATTTTATATTTTATTAAAAAAAAAACAGTTAGGTACACAAGGAGGCTATAAATACTAAGAAGGTGCTCTTACTTGCATTTTAAAGCAGTTAAAATTGCAACGATGCATCAAGAAGTATCACAAAAGACCTGGAATTTTAATAATTTGGAGAAGGCTTCTGATGCACAAAGGCAGGGGGAGGGATTAGATTCTTGATATCCAGTTCTCATCACACCAGGAATCTCATATTAATGTTTGTTAGGAAAAGGAATCCACCATAATTCCTGCAGCCTTAATGTTGAACAGAAATGTCAATATGTTTTATTCAACCTTTTATTTTTCTTCATAAGATAAAATCTGACTCATATATCTCAGTACATAATAACCCTCAAAAATTCTAAGAAAGACAAAAAATACATATTTTATAATTATTTGATAATTACTAAGTTTCTATTATTACCCAGAATGCCCAACTACAGCTACATGTATTATTTGATGTGTGTGTATGTAGATTTATATGCACATACAAACTCTTTTAAAATCTTCCTCAAAAGGTTAAGGAAATAAAATACTATAAAAAATCTAATGTGACTTAAAATGTTACATGTGGAAGGACACTTTAAGCAAGTTCCTCTCTCTCTCTCTCTATATATATATATGTGTATATATATATACACACACACACACACACACAAAATCAGGATACGTATAATAAAAGGCAACCACAAAATCTCAGAAATTTGACAATGATTAATAGAAATAATTTTATTGAGAACGTAACCTTTGAAATCAAAGAAAGCTACACAAAATCCTCAAAGCTGAATTCAGTACTTTGGGCTGGGGAGAGGAGAAATGAGATTAAAAAAAATATTTTATTAAAGTTTCATAACTTAGAATGCTCCTCTGTAACTGTTCTGAAAATATGGGTCATATCTTTACTATTATCTATGTCCACAGCCATGTGTGCATGCATACACACACACACACACACACACACATGCACACACCCCTAAATGGAATTTGTCACTATAGGATATTTAAAATCCAGACTTGCTGCATTTAAAATGTATGGAATTTATTTTTAAACCAGCCATATCTGAATTCAATGCCTTATATTTTGAGTTTTAATTCCAATCATGCTAATTTTAAGTCACAAACATATATCTGCCGGTAATGAAGGTTGTTTAATTAGGTCCAGATAAAATAGCTCCAATTCTGTTTCTGATCCACCTGTCAAAGCAAATCAGTCTTTTACATGGCTAAAAAAAAACAAATTAGACTAGCTGATGACTTTTTGAATATTCAAGTAGACACACCGAGGATAAATCCAAACAGAACTTGTGACTGAACAAAAGCCTGAAACGTGACCTCAAAGATGAAGATATCTTATTCTGCCAAAAGCAGATTTACAAGCTGGGTCTTCCTAGTATTATGAAGTCAAGGACAGAGTGCTAAGAAGAAGTAATGAGAAGGATAACAAAAACAGAACAACACAGCACTACAAGAAATCAAATCTGCCACAGCTTAGGGCAATGTAACAGCTCCATGTAATGAAAAATAAACACAAACAATGATGAAAATTGTGACAGAGAGGGTCAGTTTCAACATTTTCTCTAAAGGAAATTCTAAAACAAGAAGTATCCTAACTCATAGAGTATATGCTATCCACTGTTAACATATAAATTATTTTCAAAGACTATTAAAGATAGAAAAATTGTATCTCTTACAAGTTTAATATGAATAGTTTGGAGTATTCTAGTCCTACAGATCTAGTTTACGTATGTATAAAGCACTATACATTTCAATACAGATCCAGGTACGCCCAGAGGAGAAGTTATTTGAAATTGGCATGGTGGCCATGTGAATCAGAAGTGTCAGATGGGAGGATACAGAAGAAAGAAAAGAAAAAATAACCTGATATCCAAATCCTTGAGAAGCTTGGAGGTTACTTCTATATGAGACCCTCAGAACCTTCCATCCTCCCATAGTTGGATCCTGAGCAAAGATGTGAGATGGAGTCAGTAGTCGAGGCTCCAGGAATATGACTATCCTTCTAATTCCTCATTACTGCAATCAGAATAGGCTTTGGATTCAGAAAAGAGATTCATGCTCAACACTCTCATTCCTAAATTGCTTTAAGCAAGAGACACAAAAATAAACACAATAGTCCATGATGTAAACATTTTATAGAAATAAACACACACACACACACACATATATATAAACTGCATAGATAATTTAATAGGGAAAAGATTAGAAAATGAAGCAATTGGATATCTATTTGGAAAAAAATTAATCTCATTCCTTACCTCACTTCATACACAAATTAACTCAAAATGGATAAGAGACCTAAATTGAAAAGTGGAACTATAAAATTCCTAGACAAAAATAGGATAAAATCTTCATAGCCTTGGCATAGGCAAAGATTTACTAGATTAAAACACAAAATGAATGAATCATAAAAGAAAAGACTGATAAATATAACTTTAAATTAAAAGTCTTTGTTCTTCTAAATGTGCCATTAAAAAATAAGAGACAAGTAAAAACAAAAAAATTGCTATGATTGTATATGACAATCAGTAAAGCAACCTAGCTTTTAAAATGGACAAAATATTTGAATAAATGCTTCGTGGAAGATGACATACAAGTGGCTAATCAGCACATGGAAAGAACTTTATTATGATTAAGTCATCAGAATTTTGTTGTTATTTGTATCAAATGCAAATTAAAACCACAATGAGATACCATTCCATACACATTCCAATGGCTGAAATTAAAAAGACTGACAATACCAAGTCTTGGCAAGGACGTGAAACAACTGGAATTCTTATCTATTACTAGTATAAAGTAGTACAAACACTTGAAAACAGTTTCTTATAAACTTAAAAGTACACTCTCTGGGGATAAATTAGAAAAATCCATCTAAATCTATTTCAGTTCTGACTTCAGCCATGTCTGGAAGTTACTTGATACAAAACCTAGAAACCGCTGTGTCCATCAACAGAAAATTGCCTTGGAAGAAGCACAAGGTAGCATTTTGGGGAGATGAAAATGTTTCTGTATCTTGATCACACTGAGAGTTAGAGGAGTGTTAAATTTGTCAAAAATTTTAGTAGTATTAGAATAGAAAATGCCTATGCTAACCCTTTTTTTTTTTTTTAATTTATTTATTATTATTATACTTTAAGTTGTAGGGTACATGTGCATAACGTGCAGGTTTGTTACATATGTATACTTGTGCCATGTTGGTCTGCTGCACCCATCAACTCGTCATTTACATCAGGTATAACTCCCAATGCAATCCCTCCCCCCTCCCCCCTCCCCATGATAGGCCCCGGTGTGTGATGTTCCCCTTCCTGAGTCCAAGTGATCTCATTGTTCAGTTCCCACCTATGAGTGAGAACATGCGGTGTTTGGTTTTCTGTTCTTGTGATAGTTTGCTGAGAATGATGGTTTCCAGCTGCATCCATGTCCCTACAAAGGACGCAAACTCATCCTTTTTTATGGCTGCATAGTATTCCATGGTGTATATGTGCCACATTTTCTTAATCCAATCTGTCACTGATGGACATTTGGGTTGATTCCAAGTCTTTGCTATTGTGAATAGTGCTGCAATAAACATACGTGTGCATGTGTCTTTATAGCAGCATAATTTATAATCCTTTGGGTATATCCCCAGTAATGGGATGGCTGGGTCATATGGTACATCTAGTTCTAGATCCTTGAGGAATCGCCATACTGTTTTCCATAATGGTTGAACTAGTTTACAATCCCACCAACAGTGTAAAAGTGTTCCTATTTCTCCACATCCTCTCCAGCACCTGTTGTTTCCTGACTTTTTAATGATCGCCATTCTAACTGGTGTGAGATGGTATCTCATTGTGGTTTTGATTTGCATTTCTCTGATGGCCAGTGATGATGAGCATTTTTTCATATGTCTGTTGGCTGTATGAATGTCCTCTTTTGAGAAATGTCTGTTCATATCCTTTGCCCACTTTTTGATGGGGTTGTTTGTTTTTTTCTTGTAAATTTGTTGGAGTTCTTTGTAGGTTCTGGATATTAGCCCTTTGTCAGATGAGTAGATTGCAAAAATTTTCTCCCATTCTGTAGGTTGCCTGTTCACTCTGATGGTAGTTTCTTTTGCTGTGCAGAAGCTCTTTAGTTTAATTAGATCCCATTTGACAATTTTAGCTTTTGCTGCCGTTGCTTTTGGTGTTTTAGACATGAAGTCTTTGCCCATGCCTATGTCCTGAATGGTACTACCTAGGTTTTCCTCTAGGATTTTTATGGTATTAGGTCTAACATTTAAGTCTCTAATCCATCTTGAATTAATTTTCGTATAAGGAGTAAGGAAAGGATCCAGTTTCAGCTTTCTACTTATGGCTAGCCAATTTTCCCAGCACCATTTATTAAATAGGGAATCCTTTCCCCATTTCTTGTTTTTCTCAGGTTTGTTGAAGATCAGATGGCTGTAGATGTGTGGTATTATTTCTGAGGACTCTGTTCTGTTCCATTGGTCTATATCTCTGTTTTGGTACCAGTACCATGCTGTTTTGGTTACTGTAGCCTTGTAGTATAGTTTGAAGTCAGGTAGCGTGATGCCTCCAGCTTTGTTCTTTTGACTTAGGATTGTCTTGGAGATGCGGGCTCTTTTTTGGTTCCATATGAACTTTAAAGCAGTTTTTTCCAATTCTGTGAAGAAACTCATTGGTAGCTTGATGGGGATGGCATTGAATCTATAAATTACCTTGGGCAGTATGGCCATTTTCACGATATTGATTCTTCCTATCCATGAGCATGGTATGTTCTTCCATTTGTTTGTGTCCTCTTTTATTTCACTGAGCAGTGGTTTGTAGTTCTCCTTGAAGAGGTCCTTTACATCCCTTGTAAGTTGGATTCCTAGGTATTTGATTCTCTTTGAAGCAATTGTGAATGGAAGTTCATTCATGATTTGGCTCTGTGTTTGTCTGTTATTGGTGTATAAGAATGCTTGTGATTTTTGCACATTAATTTTGTATCCTGAGACTTTGCTGAAGTTGCTTATCAGCTTAAGGAGATTTTGGGCTGAGACAATGGGGTTTTCTAAATATACAATCATGTCATCTGCAAACAGGGACAATTTGACTTCTTCTTTTCCTAACTGAATACCCCTGATTTCTTTCTCTTACCTAATTGCCCTAGCCAGAACTTCCAACACTATGTTGAATAGGAGTGGTGAGAGAGGGCATCCCTGTCTTGTGCCAGTTTTCAAAGGGAATTTTTCCAGTTTTTGCCCATTCAGTATGATATTGGCTGTGGGTTTGTCATAAATAGCTCTTATTATTTTGAGGTACGTTCCATCAATACCGAATTTATTGAGCGTTTTTAGCATGAAGGGCTGTTGAATTTTGTCAAAAGCCTTTTCTGCATCTATTCAGATAATCATGTGGTTCTTGTCTTTGGTTCTGTTTATATGCTGGATTATGTTTATTGATTTGCGAATGTTGAACCAGCCTTGCATCCCAGGGATGAAGCCCACTTGATCATGGTGGATAAGCTTTTTGATGTGTTGTTGAATCCGGTTTGCCAGTATTTTATTGAGGATTTTTGCATCGATGTTCATCAGGGATATTGGTCTAAAATTCTCTTTTTTTGTTGTGTCTCTGCCAGGCTTTGGTATCAGGATGATGTTGGCCTCATAAAATGAGTTAGGGAGGATTCCCTCTTTTTCTATTGATTGGAATAGTTTCAGAAGGAATGGTACCAACTCCTCCTTATACCTCTGGTAGAATTCAGCTGTGAATCCATCTGGTCCTGGACTTTTTTTGGTTGGTAGGCTATTAATTATTGCCTCAATTTCAGAGCCTACTATTGGTCTATTCAGGGATTCAACTTCTTCCCGGTTTAGTCTTGGAAGAGTGTAAGTGTCCAGGAAATTATCCATTTCTTCTAGGTTTTCCAGTTTATTTGCGTAGAGGTGTTTATAGTATTCTCTGATGGTAGTTTGTATTTCTGTGGGGTCGGTGGTGATATCCCCTTTATCATTTTTAATTGCGTCGATTTGATTCTTCTCTCTTTTCTTCTTTATTAGTCTTGCTAGTGGTCTGTCAATTTTGTTGATCTTTTCAAAAAACCAACTCCTGGATTCATTGATTTTTTGGAGGGTTTTTTGTGTCTGTATCTCCTTCCGTTCTGCTCTGATCTTAGTTATTTCTTGCCTTCTGCTAGCTTTGGAATGTGTTTGCTCTTGCTTCTCTAGTTCTTTTAATTGCAATGTTAGAGTGTCAATTTTTGATCTTTCCTGCTTTCTCTTATGGGCATTTAGTGCTATAAATTTCCCTCTACACACTGCTTTAAATGTGTCCCAGAGATTCTGGTATGTTGTATCTTTGTTCTCATTGGTTTCAAAGAACATCTTTATTTCTGCCTTCATTTCGTTATGTACCCAGTAGTCATTCAGGAGCAGGTTGTTCAGTTTCCATGTAGTTGAGCGGTTTTGATTGAGTTTCTTAGTCCTGAGTTCTAGTTTGATTGCACTGTGGTCTGAGAGACAGTTTGTTATAATTTCTATTCTTGTACATTTGCTGAGGAGTGCTTTACTTCCAATTATATGGTCAATTTTGGAGTAAGTACGATGTGGTGCTGAGAAGAATGTATATTCTGTTGATTTGGGGTGGAGAGTTCTATAGATGTCTATTAGGTCTGCTTGCTGCAGAGATGAGTTCAATTCCTGGATATTCTTGTTAACTTTCTGTCTTGTTGATCTGTCTAATGTTGACAGTGGAGTGTTGAAGTCTCCCATTATTATTGTATGGGAGTCTAAGTCTCTTTGTAAGTCTCTAAGGACTTGCTTTATGAATCTGGGTGCTCCTGTATTGGGTGCATATATATTTAGGATAGTTAGCTCTTCCTGTTGAATTGATCCCTTTACCATTATGTAATGGCCTTCTTTGTCTCTTTTGATCTTTGATGGTTTAAAGTCTGTTTTATCAGAGACTAGTATTGCAACCCCTGCTTTTTTTTGTTCTCCATTTGCTTGGTAAATCTTCCTCCATCCCTTTATTTTGAGCCTATGTATGTCTCTGCGTGTGAGATGGGTCTCCTGAATACAGCAGACTGATGGGTCTTGACTCTTTATCCAGTTTGCCAGTCTGTGTCTTTTAATATTACAGATGAAGAATTTGAAGACCAGGGAACTTTAGTGTCCAGCTCAGCTAGCTGATAACACAGCTAGGACCAAAGTCCTATTCCCTAAATCCCAGATGCACACGCTCTCCGTACGAAAAATTTTTTTGTTTTGTTTTTAACTGGAGTCTCACTCTGTTGCTAAGGCTGGAGTACAATGGCATGATCTTAGCTCACTGTAACCTCTGCCTCCCAGATTCAAGCGATTCTCCTGCCTCAGCCTCCCGAGTAGCTGGGATTACAGGCACCTGCCACCACGCCCGGCTAATTTTTTGTATTTTTAGTAGAGACGGGGTTTCACTGTCATGGCCAGGCTGGTCTCGAATTCCTCACCTCGTGATCCACCTGCCTCGGCCTCCCAAAGTGCTGGGATTACTGGCATAAGCCACAGTGCCTGGCCCAACAACTACCTTTACACTGAACGACAGAATTAATTTCAATGGAATTTAACCTGAAAGGCCTGGAGATCAGAGATTTTGATTCCTTGAAAGTTAAGAGATTTGGCCGGGCACGGTGGCTCAAGCCTGTAATCCCAGCACTTTGGGAGGCCGAGATGGGCGGATCACAAGGTCAGGAGATCGAGACCATCCTGGCTAACCCGGTGAAACCCGTCTCTACTAAAAAATACAAAAAACTAGCCGGGCGAGGTGGCGGGCGCCTGTAGTCCCAGTTACTTGGGAGGCTGAGGCAGGAGAATGGCCCGCCCCCGGGGGGGGGGGTGGGGGGGGGGGGAAACCCGCCACAACCACCCAAAACGGGGGAAAAAAAAGAAACCCCAAAAAAAAAAAAAAAAAAAAAAAAAAAAAAAGAAAGTTAAGAGATTTTGTGGGAGTGATGATGATGATGATGGAGGTAGTATTAAAAATGATTTTGCCTCTACAAATTTCATTTTTTCTCTTCCAAGAAACAGATCTTAATTTCCATTCATTTTTCCCCACTTTCAGTCTGTATAGTTTGAAAATTGAACCTGAACTCCTGTTCCAAGGGAGGGTACATGACCCAGGCCCTAAACGTTTTTTATCTACTATAATTGCCAGTGGCGATGTGTGGCTACTGAACTAGCATTTGAAATGTGACTGGTTCAAACAGAGAGATGCTGTAAATGTAAAATACACACTCTTTTATATTCTTTCTCTAGTAAAAAATAAAAAATTATTCAAACTAGCCAGTTAATTTTTTAATGTTCACTATGTTGAAATAAAATTTAAGATATGATTAAAGCAGATATATTTTCAAAATAATTCCCTTTTTAGTTTTTAAAATATCACTACTATAAAATTTAAAATTTACATATATGGCTCACACTTGTGGTTAGCATTATACTTCTATTGGACAATTCTGGTCAGGCAATTATATCCATAGTCTTCCCCATTTCAGCTTGTTTTTAGAAATACATATGTCAGCTTATAGCAAGTACTAACTGTACTTAACCCAATAAGTTACCTTATGTGAACTACTGCACAGTTATCAGGGAACTTTTACATTCATTATCTTCTTTGGTCTTACGAGATAATCAGATAATCATTGCTACAAGAAAACTGAGATTCAAAGTCATTAAGTTAGCTGCCCAAGGTCAAGTTAAGAAACAAGCAGAGGCCAGGTGCAGTCGCTCACGCCTGTAATCCCCGCACTTTGGGAGGCCGAGGCAGGCAGATCATGAGGTCAAGAGATAGAGACCATCTTGGCCAACATGGTGAAACGTCATCTCTACTAAAAATACAAAAATTAGCTGGGTGTGGTGGTTTACACCTGTAGTCCCAGCTACTCGGGAGGCTGAAGCAGGAGAATCACTTGAATGGGAGGCGGAGTTTGCAGTGAGCTGAGATCACACCACTGCACTCCAGTTTGGCCACAGAGCAAGACTCTGTCTCAAAAAAAAAAAAAAGGAAGGAAGGAAGGAAGGAAGGAAGGAAGGAAGGAAGGAGAAGCAGAACCCAGTTGCTAAATTCAAGTCTGTGGATCCCAGACCTGCTGTTTTCTTCTTTGGCACCATTCTGTTGACCCACCTGGAATGTTACCTTTTAAAATTGAAGGTAGCAGAATCAATGAAAATGGAGATGACTTACCATTTGTAAGTCCCTGTCTCAATTAATCCACCTAAACGATGATTTGTGTTGTGCTGCTGATGAGATTAAGGTGCATTCCAAATGTTATCAGGCCATATAAAGCACATGCAACTACTTACAACATTGTGAGAGAAACAGTTTGAAATGAGTAAGAAATGAGTTGGTAAAATGACCAAGGCCATATTGTGTAAGTTTGTGATAAAAATATAATAAGGGGAAGACTGGGTAATAAAGAGTTTATATCTCTTCAGACCTATTCATTGGAAAGTTAGGGTCTGTATAGTGGGCCCAAGAATGCAAGCCACCAGGAAAATATTTTCTGTAGGTTAATGGGCTGAGACTAATTCCTTGCCTTCATAGACATTGCATTCCATGGTCTCTAAAATTCCCAGAATGCTTATTTGGTTTCCTGGATGCCTTGTCTCAAAAGTAAGTAAACATTTCAAAGAGATATAACTTAAAAGTTGTATTTTTAGTGAAAATAAATAAATTCTACATTCTGGATTGTGTATTAGTTTAAACGAAGTCCCTAGAGCATGATTAGCACATAAAGAGTAAAAATACTGACATTTTGAATGTGTCATACAGAGTACCAGACATCAATTTGCTACTAAAATGCACATACCTTATAAGTTTAACCTAGAAATGAAAGCAGACTACTCTCCTTTTGGTCTTTTCTATAAAAGAAAATGCAATCGTTATGACTACTTATGTCCTGGGTTTACTAGAATGGCCCTGGTTTCAAAATCCTTTCTCATTGTCCCCATGAGAAATCAACTTGCTATGGGCTGAATGTTTGTGTTCCTCCAAATTCATATGTTGAAGCCCTAATCTCCTGTGTCATACTGGTTTGGAGGTTGGACCTTCAGAAGGTAATAGGTCATGAGAGTGAAGCCCTCATGAATGGTATCAATGCCTTTATAAAAAGAGACACAAGAGAGATTATCTCTATCCCTCTCTGCCAGGCAAGGACACAATGAGAGAGCAGCTGTCCGCAAACCAGGAAGAGGGATCTCACCAGAACCCAACCATGCTGTCACCCTGATCTCAGACTTCCCAGGCTTCTGACTGTGATAAATAAGTTTCTGTTGTTTAAGCCACCCAGCCTATGACATTGTGTTATAGCAGCCAAAACTAAGATGCAACTTGTGCCCTGACTGAAGTATATGTCCTGGGTTTTAATTCTAAAAAGAAAAGATACACTTTATAAACCTAAACTCAAATTCTTCTCCTCATGGAGATGGCAATCTGGTTGGGAAACTGAAAGAAGTACATGTACCAAAGAAAGAGAATGTGAAGGATTTTACAATAAGTATCAAAACACAGCACAGACTGTCAGCAGCATGCCCCAACAGTGGTCCAAGCTATCCTGTCCTCATCAGGCCAGAGCCCAAAGGAATCACAGGGGGTTCCATTCCAAAGAGCGATGTGGGCCAGTGGGGAAAGTTGCTTAATCTCTCTGTGCCTTAGTCACCTAGTCTATAAAACAAGTAGAACACCCATTTCACAGTGATGTTGTGGAGATTACATATGACACCCCTTTAAAAAAATATTTTCACTTTGTTTGCCTGTGGAATCCCTAAGGCTAGGAATCTTTGATTACTGAAATTCCTCGAGGTGAACCACATTATCTGCACACTCAGCCCCCTGGCCCTAGATGGTGGAAGGGTAGCAGCAAGTCTAAAAAGTTATGAGCCAGTAATTTTACCCCAAGTAGGTCTTTACAGCTTCCTTTCCAACTCAGTTTTCTGCAATGAAAGCTGCTGTATAAGCAAAAAATATTATTAGTATTAATAAAAATATTTCAGCCATGCTGCTTCTTGCATCATATGTAATTCATTAGCACCAGCTCATAGGCGAAGCAAAATTTTCGTGTCAAATAATGTTTTATGGGTCTTTAGAACATTATACTCACTGGGTGTCCCCACATCATGATGAGACCTCCCCAGGAGGGAAGACAAGAAGCGCAGCCTTTTAGAAACCCTTTCTTTTTCAAATTTGCTTGGGAAAAAGGTTAGTTTCTACTTCTTGTTCAGCAGCCACACAATGCCAGGAAGCTTAGGTGCTTCTTGACAGGATACGTGTCGTTTTGTTCATGGGAATAGGATTTATAATGATGTTAATTCAAAAGAAGAAATTAAATATAAAAAGGTTAATGAAAGGTTTCAGTCATGATTACGGTGACCATGATCAATCAAAGGCCAGAGAAACGGCTGTTTTACAATTAAAATATCCCAACACATTGTTATTTATCACTATTGCCATATTGCAGCAGCAGGCCACAATTAATCATATAAATCACCCCAGTGGACTAAATTCTGAGGTTCTCTTTTTGTCAAATAAGATGGCCGTGTTATTGTTAAAACTGATGAAAAGACTTTTTTCCTGATATTCTGATTTAACATACTTTTGTTTAAAAAGATCTTTTATGCAAAGATTATAGGGAAACTCTAGGCAGGAAACTTTAGTAATTTCAAAGCTCATTAGATTTCAAGAATGGATATGTACATCCCATTCAAATGCATAATAGCATTTTCACAAAGGTTTATCAAAGGGCGAATTAATTGGGTTCTATGTTTTGTAGTCATTATTCTTTCATTCATTCATCCATTCATTTATCCAGTACTTATTGAGGGTCTACTATATGCCAGGTACTCAACTAGGCCCCAGAGCCATAGCAGTCATGGTCCCTAACCTCATATGACAAGAGTCTCGTAGGGAAGAATGTCTTTACACTAGTAATCACAAAAGTGGAGAATGTTTTGAAAGACAGAGTGTAGAAGACCACAGAAACTTACAGGAGTCTGGGTAGGAAAGGGACATTTCAACTGAGACCTGAAGGATAAGGAGGGGGAGTTGGACAGGTCAGGGGAAGTAGCCAAGCAGAGCAAACAGCTTGTACAATTGGCCACTGCTGTACCACTGAAACCTGGTACACTGTAGGGACATGATAAGTATTTGTGGAATATATTAACTCTGAATATTGTGTTTCCAGAGGTCCTTGACACTGTATGGCCAGAGCCATTTCCTCTAGAGAATCATGGGCCCTTTGACAAGTCCCACTCAGCCTCCTCCTTTTCTTATCCATAGTCCTACACAGGTAAAACCTAACTAAGGTGAATTGGGAATTAAAAATATATATATCAAAAAAAAAAAAGAAAGAAAAAAAGCAAGGGAAAATCCATGGTGGGGTAGGAGATAAGTGGAAAAGAAAGGACAAGGTATTGCCTGTAGCCATTCCATAGACCCGTCTGGTGCTGGGATTTGGGTAATGAGTATATGTTTGCATGAGCTTGTGGGTTGTTTTCCCATTAGGAGAAAAAAGTCTCCTCTTCTCATGTCACGATGCAATGTGTACCTTGCACAAAGGCACCATCAAAAGCAGTGAATGGGAGCTAAAATAAGCCCAGACTCCACTCTCCAAGTTAAATGCCCTGGCATGGGATTGTTACCTCAAAGAGGAGTCAACTTTTCCTAATTTGTTCACTCACAGAAGATGCCTTTTGTTAATTCCCATAAGGCACCTTATAAACCAGCTGCATTCCTATTCCTTCGTAGTTCTCTTCCCTTTGGACTGTAGGATACATGGATATTAGCTTCATATTTTGCGCTGATGTTTTCACTCGAAAAAAAAAAAAAAAACCACCAGATCTAAACCGAGTAAATACATTAGCAAAATGGAAAATGTGGGTCAGAGCTATTCTGCAGATGAGGATGATGCTATCAAAACAGAGGCCTTCCTGGGTCTTGGGTGCAAGTGATAATTTATTCTTCTAAAATGACCCTGTTTAGACTAAAGATCATTCCATGACAAAACACCGTAGAGCAGCAGAAAGTTCTAATTTCACAAGCCTAATTCATAAAGACCATAGAAAGGGTGTAGTTAATGTCAACAACGTATATTCCTCAAACCAAACAACCTCAAACCCATTGAGTCAAGGCATTTTAAGTTAAAGCAGGTCTAGGTTTCAGAGAGGAGACAGAGAGGTCTAAGATTTTTGTCTCTGACTTCAGTGAATTTACATATAGTGAAAAAAGTGAAAATAACAGCTATTTTCTACCATTAAAATATGGATAAAAATTGTTTAACTGCACAAACATAAGATGGAAAGTGAAAATGTTTCTTAGTGTGTATGAATATAACATCAGGAAAATACATGTCACATTTTGCCTCTGCCTTACAAGTTTTAGAGTGCATTCAAATATATTATTCCAATTGAACCTCACAATAATCATGGGAGGTTAGGCAAGTCACACACTTTCACGTTCATTTCATATCCAAATGAAACAGTTCCTAGGAAAAGTTAACAACTTGCCCAAAATCACATAGAACCCATACCAGAAATCAGGTAGTTTGACTGCAAGCCCAGGCTCTCTTTACCCAAAGTGCAGACCAGAAAACGAAGCTATGTGTCACTCGTGCCTCTGAACTTGTGAGGCCATGGGCTTGTTGTGACAATTCCTAGTAGGACTATTTTTGCTATAAATTACTACAAGTATCCAACAGAAGAAAACCTGGTAGATGAGAGATGCTGACAACATGTGGCAGTTAATTGAACATATAATCAGGGGTTGCACCACTGTGGCGGCTCTGGATTATATCAACAGGCATAATGATGTTGCTAAAATTATGCACCCACAATTATCCCTTAAAGGTAGGTGATAAATGAATTAACTAAGTACTAGAAGCATACACCCTCAAATATTTAGGACTTGACTGCTGCTAGGTGTACAAGGACAGCAACATGCCAAAGAGTCGGCATTCCACTAGGTGATTAGTGAACTCTTCATTTATGATAATAGTTTAGTAAAACATTGGCGTGGGTGTTCCATGTAGTTGAAACATTTTTTTAAAATAGGAAAAAGTGAAGCGTTTGTATATTGGCTCTGGCAAAAGGGGCAGAAGCACATAAAGAATTCACAAAAGCATCAAAATAAAAATGATTTTCCAGGTACTAGGGGATAGATGATCAGTTTTGAGTAAAGAGGATCCATCCCATGCACCTACACTTTTTCATGATATTTCAGTACCAGGAACTTGCAGATGAGGGTTAAACAACTTTTATAAGATGTTGAATCAAGATGTGGCTAGTGAAGAGGTTTGCAGCAAGAGGATATCAAACTAACATGTGCCACGGGGTATCATGTGGATGACTCCTGACAGCCTCCCATGCTAGGGAGAGAAAAGGTGGGAAGTCAATTCTGGGATAAGAGGAGAAGAGCTTGGAAGTTGACCAAGGCTTCCAGTCCTACCAGGTTCTCACTAGTACTGCATGCAAGGCAAATATTTAATCTGTTAAGCCTTAGTTTCCTCATCTACAAAATAAAGAAAATAGTTGCTCCAAACCTCCTTTAAGCAATTAAATACGAATATTTAGCCTAGTGCTTGGCACAGAGTGAGCGCTAAATGACAGTGCCCTTGTGGTTATTACTGGGTCTCAGGCTACCATAATGAATACATATGCTATGGACAGTTAGTAATGCCTGACTTTTCTGATGGTACTATGCCATTAATCAAACGAATTTCTACATCTGAGTCCATCAGTATCTACACGCCTTCGTGTTTTAAAGAGATTCATGTAGTATGCAGGCACTGGGCCTCCTTTGCTTGTTTATAGCATTTTGATGGGAGAGTTATCAGCCAAAATAAATGAGAAAGTGACCAGGTTTAGCAATTGTAGCAGTTCTGGTTCAATATTGGATGGGGATGGAGGTTTAAAATTAATCACACAAATGAGGATAGAAGACCACCTCCATATTACGTGCATCTATGCTACTCAGTCTCCATTACCATAGATAACTGAGAGCTGACTGTATTTATTTCCACAGGCTTCCTTAAAATGGAAAGATCTCTGTGACATCTATAAGATTCAATTAGAGGACCTTTATAAGCACACATCTAGTTGAACCAAATGAGAGATAAATTAACCTATAAACAGCATGCTCTTTCTTGTGGAATCCTCTAATGGCCTGATTTAGGATATCAGCAGATGGGAGGTCAGTGCCCAGTGCTTTCAGAGTTCAGCCCATTCATTACAATCAGGTTCACGATGCCACAAAGAGTTTCTAATGAAATACACTCCAGTAAACCTCAGAGGGGGACAGCTCATGCGTGCATGAGGCACGAGTTTAAGGCAGCAGACAGACTGTGATTTTGTATTTCCAGACAGGTAGGGGTCCAAATGGAGTCACTGCACATTTATTAAGTTGTAATCTTTCAGGGGAGAAACTCTTGCCCAGACATCTTACCTGTAAGCTCCTTTAAGCTTTTAGCTGAAATGCTCTAGTTCACATACAAAGAAAATTGCACTGTTTGTCACTAGTCAATGTCCTCTAACATCAGGGCTTCGGTGGGAAAAGAGACACATTAGAAAGGTACCTGATCTTCCCTGTATCCCTCCCTATTCCAGCTGAGAGTACTTTCTCTAAGTCCTTTCTTCTTAAGTCTTGGGGAAAAGAAACTTACATATCTCAAATCCTGCCAAATTATAGCTCCAAATAATACAAAATGTGAGCCTGTGGGTTTTTTGAAGAAAAGAAAAACAGTACTTCAGAAGCCTGAAAAATATCTGCTTTTGTGGTCATGTCCACTGACAAAAAGCTTTGTACATTGTCTGTAAACCAAATTAAGAACATCACAGCAAGAAAACATCCACTTTTAGCATACATGTATAACATCACAGGGCATCTTGCTGGTTTCTAAACACCCAGTTTTATGTGGTGCTAGCAGATGAAAGAGAAGACTGGCTTTCACTTGTGTTCTACAGATGCTTCTGGGGCACAAGGCAAGGGGCATGCAAGTGAATTGTAGATAACACACTGGAGGCTTGATAGAATGCTTCCCTTGACGACCCATGCTGAGAGGTGCTCTTAGAGATGAGATGGCTTCTTCTGAGTTTGCATTAGTACTTCAGTAAATGAATCCCCTCAGATAGAAGTTCCTAGTGGCTCCACTTTAAACTAAATTCTAATGTATAATGAGTACTTTTCCAGTGTGGTTTTAAAAGCCTTTTCTTCCTATTTTATGTTTTCCCCATATGAGCAAGCATACACACACACACACACACACACACACACATATATTCCAACTTTTTGTACCTCTCTTCCCAGCCAGTCAAAATTATTATTGAGTCCTGGACATTCTTTCACCATGTCTGCAGCTTACATAGGTAGGTCAGCTGACTAGAGCTAATCCAAATTTAAAAATTAAAACCTTAAATTTCAGCATTTCATAACCTGCATTGTAGAAGAACTAAATAGCCTCCTTTGCCTAAAATGGCTTGTTGGTGCATATAAATTTTTCTCTTCTTACATGATTTTTAACTTTAATTAATCTTACATTTTTTATATTGCCTTAAAAGAACAAGTTAGTAACAAGCTCACCAAGCTTTTTTCTAGTAACCATGGTTAAAAACTGTCGGGATAAGAGCTTTTCTCCTCATCACAACTAATATCTACCCCACTGCCGCATCTCTACTACCAGCCCCTTGGCTACGGTTGATCCCACTTTAGGAAAAATTCCAAATCATGCATACATAATGTACTTAGTGTATCCCCATCACTCTAAGGCTGAAACATGTTGCTTAGTGGTTCCTTCTAAAGCATCAGTTGTTTCTTCCTTTATGTTGCACAAAAGTGGAGGTTACCAAATGCTACTGCAAGTTTAGAAAAAGTGATTGCTCATGCTATTCACTTAATTAGGTCTGTCTTCTCCTTTCATTTCAAATGTCCTCATTTGTTATGATACATGCATTCTTTTAATAAATGTGTCTTTGGTGGGCATTTTATGCCAAACAGTATGTTAGGTGCTGGGAATGCAAGAGGGAATAAAGTACACCAGGACCCTAGTCCTCACAAAGCATTGTGTGCCAGGGAACCCAGATGAGTAAGCACAAAGTTATAACTCAGTGTAAGACATATTAGAGGAATGACATACAAGGGACCCCAAAGGCTTTGAGGAGAGTAAGACATCTCAGTTTGACCTACTGTGACATAGACACCAGTGAAGGGAAAGGAAGAAGAGTGGAGGGCCATTCAAGTAATCCAGGGAAAACAACATGTGTGGAGATTCAGGGGCAGGAGAGAGCACCTGAAAGAGTCACTCAAGTTCCAGAGGGCAGTGCCAGAAAAGGCTTTCATTGATCACCAGAGTGAATGCTGCTCCCTGACCTACCCCCATGTTGCCTCCATGACATTAACTTGTCTGATTTTTGTCATGGTTCCTGTAATAAGTAGAAGACAATAAATAGAAACTCGTTATCAAATAAATTTGCATTCTGTATTTAATCAGTTGATTTTAAATGACATTTAAGTGAGAAAACATAAAATGTGATTTTAAAAACCCTAAACATTTTATTTCAACTTATTCTTATTTTACCTTACTCTCTAAATACATATTCCTTTATCAGATAATTGATATGGAGATAAGACTTTTTGAGAATGAGTCCTGCATTAGAGTTTTGTTTTTTCTTTGTTGTGTAATACATCACCAGCAACTTTCAGTTTAGCTTTTTCTGGAGTAGAGAAAGAATTTAGAGATAATTTTGAGTAATCTGAATGAAGATTTTTACAGTATTTTTCCAAAAATTTTTTTTAGGTTTCTTGCTCACACCTGATTTTACAACTTATTTTTAGCATTTCTTAAATTGAATCTTTTCAAGTTTTTCAAATTATTTATTACAGAAACACTTCATTATAAAATTATCTTAATGCTTTGTTTGTTTGATTGTTTTAGAGAAATGGTCTCACTCTGTCACTCAGGCTGTAGTTTAATGGTGCAATCATGGCTCACTGCAGCCTCAAACTTCTGGGCTCAAGCAATCCTTCTCCCTCAGCCTCCCCAGTAGCTGGGACTATAGGTGAGCACTACCACATCCAGTTAATTCAAAAAAATTTTTTTGTTGTTGTTTTTGTTTTAGAAACAGGATCTCACTATGTTGCCCAGGCTGGCCTTGAACTCCTGGGCTCAGCTAATCTTCCCTCCCCAGCTTCCCAAAGTGCTGGGATTACAGGTGTGAACCACTGTACCAAGTCTGTCTTAATTCATTGTTTAATTATGTATTGTTTCAACTCATCCATAAAAAGGGTGGTCTCAAATATAGGATCTTACCGTATATTTAGAACTTAGAATATTTTCTGATACCTATTAAGTATCAGTAAATATTTTTTGAATGAACAAATAAAAGGATGATGTTAAAAAGAGTAGCAAACTTTGGAGATCTAGCAAGCCAGAATATAGAGTTTGAATATTTTTCTAAGAGCAATAAATGAAATGAACAAATATAATAATTTATCGTATATCTCCTACTAGTGTCTCTCATTGCATTTCAGAGTTCTGTGCCTCAAATTTTGTAGGTAAGTCATATTTCACTAAGTGAACTTTCATTGATAATTCATGGTCAGTCGTGTGAACATAATTTTCATTTGTATGACAACTGTGGAAGGTTCACATTCCGGGAACCAGAGATGGGGGTGGTGAGGAAGGGGTCAAAGTGGGAATCTGGGAACAGTTTGATTTGGTGTGGTAGCCATCCTGACACTTTCCACCCCTGAGTACTTATTTTATTTTAAATCTCAATGGCTCATTCCATTAGTGTTTTGATTTTTTTAAAAGGTGCAGCGTCTTTAACCTGTTCTCCATTTCAATGATGTTCTCTTTGAGAACACAGAGCCAGCACATTACTTAAAACAGCAAAGTGTCATGATTCAATAGTCATAACTTTTCTTCCTATTAATAATAGTTTCCCCCCTGAATCATACCTACATGTCAATCACCTCAATAGACTAGAAAAATTATGTTTGGCAACATTACAAAACACAGGCATCTTGGAGTCTGGTTATTTTCTATTTTGTAAACCTTTAATACTGAGCTAAAATCTATAATAAATCTCAAACATAATCAATAAGGATATATTACATTCTGTTTAAAAATTTAGTGTAAATCTTTCAATCTTTACAAATTTTGACCTTACGGTGGTGTAGACAGATGAATTGTAAATTAGGTGTTTTTAAAACACATATATTTTTAATTAATGCATGATATAATACAACAATAAATACAACCAAGAATAAAATGCTAATTTATATTTTATATTTAGGTATAATCAAGTCAGGTTAAAACAGACACTTGATGTTTCCCACATTGATTCAGCATTTATATCTCAGATGCAAAAGGATCCAATGAATAATAATTTACATATATATACATTTTAAACAGTAAAAATAGATGGAATCATATACAGGCTTGCATAGAAGATAGTGGAACACTAGAAAGCAGTTCAATTGTGAAATATAAAATCTTAGGAAATTGATATGCTATTTGAGAAGTAAATTATAGCTCCAATTAAATTATGGAATAAGTACTTGAGAGTCTCTGTTGGTATACTCTATGTGTCCTGTGTTCTTTTATCAGTAACCTTCATATTTTTCAAACTTCATAGGGACTTAAAAAATTCATTCTGGCTTGAAAGCTTTTTATCTCTTCTCTTTTACTGTTAGGGTAGCATCTGGAAGGGGGTTGATTGATCTAGCAGAGGTAGCCAGTGAGTCAGGTTCTGCTAGAGAAAGGGTCACTTGAGGGTCACCTGAGTTTTCACCTTTCTGTTGATGACCTGACTTTCCAGGTATGAAGTGCTCTGATTGATACACTTACACAGCAATGTGGAAAAGTGATTATGAATACAGGTTCTGGCATTGAACTAACTGTGTGACCTTGGGCAAGTAATTTAACCTTTCTTTGCCTTGTTTGCTTAACTGTAAAACTGAAATTATACCATTGGGGTTAAAAGACATAATATCTATAAAGACAAAATGGCACAATGCCTGCTACATAGTAACTCTGAAAAAAAATGTTAGCTATTTGTTATCTGTACACTCCTGAATCCCACCTCCTTCTTTACTCTAATATCATCTTGGGTTTCTTCCTGGTTTTGAAAACCTAGATATGGGTTCTGTTGGCTAAATCTCTTTCATTTTTTTTTTTTTTTTGCCTGATTAATTCTGACTTGATAAGGTTACATGATTGTTTGATTATTCCCTTTGCTTTGCCATTTGGCCATGGGTTCCTTGGCTCAAGATGTGGATGATGAATTCAGCCTCTACAGGAGCTCAGAACTGTCTTCCCTCATTTGGTCCCATTAGCCATACTGTCTTCCAGTTGAAGGAACTCCAAATCCTATTATTTATCTTGGACTATCTTATATTCTTTCTCTTCCCATATAAAATGTATCTTCAAGTTCAATCATTTCTTCCTTTATTACACCTTTTGTATCTGTCACTTCCCTTCTGATCCCATTGCTACCACTGTATTCCAGGTTCACATTATTCCACAGGTATATTCTTTCCATCTTCCTACTCCTCCTGCACACAGATGCTGTAATAATCTCTCCAAAATGCTGCCTTTCACTTGTTATTCTTTACCACTCCCACTACCTCCATCAAAAATCATTGTTCACTGGAGTACAGAGACACTTCACCTGACATTTAAGACCAGCAATACCCCATCAATTTCATTTCTCATCACTACCCTGCTTTCATTTCTTTATCAAATATTTACTTTATGCCAGCTTCCATAACAGACATTGTAGATATAATAACAAATTAGCCATAGTCTCTGTCCTCAGGAAATTTACAGTCTAGTGAAGAGACTTTAAAAAAAGGCATCTTGATATCATGTGTAGTCCTTTTCCTGTGCTCAACGGACTTTCCCATCTCCATTGGTCCTAGACCTGTTTTCCTTCAAGTCCTCCCAAATGTTCCCCCACCCCTTCTAGAAGCGTGTTTGAGAACAGGACTGATGCTGAATTCAGAAAATGTAGCTGCTGATTGCATTCACTTTCATTCTCTAACTCATTTCACTGTCCTTCCCAAAATGACTGGATAAGAGCACCAAGCATCTCTCTTCTCCACTTTTATGATACTCCCTTAAATCTATCATCTTTCCAGAATATCATGGGAGAGAACGGAAAAGGCACAATAAACAGCTTGATTTCTGAAGGCCCTTTCTGCTTGATTTCCTTGGACTTACTTCTGTTGATTTTAGGTCCTGAGAACATGGGTAAAAGCTCATTATCATTCTCTGACATTTAGCTCAAGTTTCCTTTATGAGTCAAAACAAACTAAAAGTTTAAACAGTTATTGGACCCTGGAACATTTACTGAACATTCTATTATACATAAGAACCTTGCTTGTTGTTATGGGAGAATCCTGAGACGAACAAGAGGGAGTTTCTCACCCCTTCCTCACTCAAGCTCTAGTCATCCTGTGCTACTTCCTAATTCCTAAACATACACCCTCTTCATACCCCTGAACCTTTGCTCATGATGCTTCCTTTTCCTGGAATGTTATTCCTTCTATTCTTTATCTAATAAAATCTTATTCTTAAATCTACAAATCAAAAGCATCCTTCTCTATGAAGACATCTGATTACCACCTTCCCAGAGAGAAATAATATTGTTCCCCTTTGTCTTCCCTAAACACTACCATGTCATGAGCACTTCCCTCATTGTGTTGTAGTCTGTTGGTTCTCTTCATTTCCCCCTCAGAGATATTTAGGCTTTGTGAAATCATGTCTTATTTATCTTTGTATTGTCAGGGCTTAACACAGTGCTTGCCACATAAGGAACGCTCAATATTATTTGTTAGTTTAATTAGAGGAAAGAAAGTTGTACTCTTATTCCGTATAAAATAGAGTAGTTTTAAGACAAATAGAATAAAATACTTAGGTATTCAGAAAATCTTGACTGAGTCATAAGAGAAAATGTTTATAATCAGCAAAAAGAAAAAAATACCCATTTACTAAAGACCTACCATGTGTCAAGCCTGCATTAAGTGCTGGCTGTACTACTTAGTAGTCATGTGAATTTAATTTATGCCTCAGTTTTTTAAATCTAAAACGGAAATACTGTCATGTGGGTGTGTTTCTGTTTGTGTGTACATGTATATATCTACATCTATAGCACAGGTATATTATAAGAATTAAATGAGATGAAGCATTTAAGGCACTAGTATTTTATGATAATTAAATGAGATGAAGCATTGCCAGACAGATAGAAAGAGATTAAGAGTGACTTCATGATTAGAAATCTCTATAGTTAGCTGGGTAAAAGATAGGGTCAGAGACAAACTCAGAAGCTGGACACAGACCTGGTTTGGGGGACAATGATAGTTTGATTTTGGACATGTTGAGTTTCAGGTGACAGGAGACTTAAAATATAGGCATCCTAGGGCAGCTAAAGACCCCGGACAAGGGCACAGGATAAATAACAAGTTGGAAATACAGAAGGTGTTCATTCATTCATTCATTCATTTAACAAACATTTATTGAGTGCTTTCTCCATTCCAACCACTGTGCTAGATGCTGGTGAAAAACTGGCCTAAAATGTTGTACTCATGTAGCAAACAATCTACTGAGAACTCACTAATCACATAAGCAATGACAAACTGTGATAAGTGATATAAAGGAAAAGCTATCGCCCTAAAAATCACACTTGAAACTGTCAGTATGGTTAAGACAGTTAATATGAAGTGCAAAAAAAGATGTGCGGAAGCTAAACTTTAAGATATGGTTTGTATTCGAGCAATTGAAAAAGATGATGCAGTCCATAAGTCCATGAACATGATAGAGATGAGTAAGTCAGAGAGGTAGGAGACAGACCAGAGTACAGAAGTACTGTGGAAGCCATGGTGGAAGGTAGTTTAAGAAAAGGGAGAATGTCCAAGCGTCAAATGATGCGGCGAAGAAGAGTAAGTGAAAACATTGAAATTAACAATCAGGAAGGTATTGAATATTTTGAAAGTACATTTTCAGAAAAACTATAGAGAAACAATCAACATCCAAGGGAGTAAAAATATGTTGATGGAAATGATGTGGAAGCTTAATGCTCAGATCAATTATTTGTAAAGAAGTCAGCAAAATTAGTAAAATAAATGAGGAATGAAAGTAGTAAGGGACTCTGAGGAGTAGATTTAAGAAACAGGATAGGAAACAAAAGTAAGGCTTATGTTTTTGAGATTATCAATGAACCCTCTAAATATTTTATCTTAAAAACATCTATCATCCTAATGGCGCCTCCCCCATTTAAAGTTTTATAACTTTTGATGGTTTAATTTTTAACTGAGCAAATAGCCAAAGACCGCAGAATTTTTATTGTCTGCTGCTATGAGTTTGGACAATATAGGAAATAAAAATGAAAGTTACCCATGATATAGATTCAGGATTTTTCAATCCCATCGGTCTATAAAATGACTAATATTAAATGATACAACCGTAATATAAGAAAACAGCCACATCTTAATTGCCAGTAAGAAATGAAATTCAGCCATAATAGAATAAAGCATCACTGATAGATTAAACAGCCTCAGTTACCCTCAACTCCTTTGATCTACCCCATTAAATCAAGATTCATCATGTTAACATGTGGCCACACAGACAAAAAGCATCAAAATTGGTGTGGTCAACTGAGTCAATACATCTGACCAGTTGTCAGGCAAGTCTACAAACAAGCAGCAAAGTGTGAGTGGTTAAAAGAGGAATTATTCCAAAATAAAATTTGTTAAGTGCTATATTATTTGGCTCAACCCCTATATCTGATAAAATTTTAAAGGAAAAAAAGCAAAGAAGGAAGGAAGGAAGGAAGGAAGGAAGGAAGGAAGGAAGGAAGGAAGGAAGGAAGGAGGGAGGGGAGGGGAGGGAGAGAGGGGCAGGGGAGCGGGGAGGGGAGGGGAGGGAACAAAGGAGGAAGGAAGGAAGGGAGGGAGGAAGGGAGGGAGGAAGGGAGGGAGTGAGGGTGGGTGGAGGGGTCGAACAACCAAAACATACAAAAAAACCTTTCAAATGTTTTGCAGCCTCCCTCTCAGAGGTGAGAGGGAGCTTAGACATTTTGTCAGTAGGAAAAGAAATTTGAGGAGCATTGGTCTCTCCAAGAATTGTTAGACCAAATAGTAGTTGCTATGTCCACTGGGCCACCTCAGAGGGAGGCTTGTGACAAAGATATTATCATAAAATTTCTACTTGATGTGTCGATCCCCAAACACTAGAGCAATAATTATTTTTTAAATTGAAAAATAACTGACATTTTTT
Source organism: Papio anubis (assembly GCF_008728515.1). Lineage (NCBI taxonomy): Eukaryota > Metazoa > Chordata > Mammalia > Primates > Cercopithecidae > Papio > Papio anubis. The sequence goes on from NC_044976.1 coordinate 86,464,247, forward strand.
CTCCTGCATCTTATGTGTCCAAAATTATTTGACTGACATGCAAAAACTACTTCAGATTCTCAAATGATTCAAGTTTATCTATACACACAAACTGAAATGCAAAAAAAAGGGGACTTAGCCAGATAAATCATCCTTGCCATCCCCATCATCTTTTAGCATAGTGATTTAAAAAAACACAGGTTCTCAAGTCAGACCATCTGAGTTCAAATATCAGCTCTGTTACTTAATGTCTTGGGCAAGCCATTTAAATTCTCTTCCCTAAATTGATCATCGGTAAAATGTGGATAATGATTGTATCTACCTCACAGAGTTGCTGGAACATTAAATGAAATCGTTCTTGTATAGTACTCAAAGCAGTGCCCTGGCACACAACAAACACTCAAAAATGTTAGCTGATGTTACAATAGATAATTATATTGCATTCATTCAACAGTCAACCCATTTTGGAATTATTTTATTGAATTTCTAAGCCTAAATACACAAACTGAGGTTTCTACCTTTGGGAAGTTTATGTTTGAGGACTGACTACTGATCTTGCATATGGTGGTCCGGGTACTCAGTAGAAGCAGACAGTGACTCATTCTCTAATAATGTCCTCATCAGTACAATCCAGCACAGATGACAACACTGACTGGCAGTTGGACAATCATTTTTCTGCCTATATCCCTATCACTGTGAACAGGAATCACATTTTCTCATTATTGTTTCCATGCACATTATCCTTACAACTTGATAAGCTTGTTGAGTTTCGAGTGCAAAACTTGAGCAGTTGCACAGAGCCTCACACTCAAATGGTTTCCATGCTAGGCTTAACACTCTGCTGTGGCTATCATGAAATTCTTAGTAACTTTTGCACAAAAGAACCTGCATTTTACTTTGCACTTGGTCCCACAAAATAACTAGCTGGTCCTGTCTGGGACCATGTCTTTCTCATCTCTGTAACTTCAGGAACAGTGCTAAAAGCTTGCCAAACATGAACAAATGAATGAATTAAATGCATGAATGAATTAAATGCATAAATGAATGAATGACACTGAAAACAGTGAACAAGTGCATTTCTTTTTCTCTTAAAGGAACAACAAGGGCCAAGGCACAACCCCATAAAGAAACATCTTCTAAGCATCTAAGGTTGCCTTGTTGCCAACCTTCCAACTGCAGCATGAGTAGGGCATCACCTTACTGGGTTTTAACCATGGCGCTCCTACCAGTGTTAATGGCACTAGAAAAGGGAATTGATGGCAGGCCCGAGCAAGGCCTGTAGTATTCATTTTGATAACTGGATTCAGTCACATTTACTCCTTAAAGGTTATTAGTTATTTTAAATAATTTTGTTAAATGCTCGAGAGGGAAAATGAAGACATATTAATAAACACACAATTATACAGGTTAGAGCAACAATGCAGTGCTGGTCATTCAGGAACCTTGTGCTAATTTTAATTAGCTGCTTTCCCTTGCTTTCAAATGTAATTAAAGGAGCTTAGTTGTGCTCAGTGATGCAAGCCACCTTATTTAATCACTAACATTATTTCCCTGAACTATTAATGATTTTCAAAACGCTTGTTTATGCAGAATTAGAACAGTAATTACCTTACCAGTTAATTTTGTACCTTCACATTTCACACCTAGCTCAAACGTCATTCATTTACCACGGCTTCTCTGTCAAAACAAAGAAATGCTTGTTCTAAATGTGCTTCTGAGTGCCAAATTGAAAGCCAAGTTTTGTAACACTAATAAAGTAGCTCCCAAGTGAAACAGGTGTAGTAATTTAGACCCTTCCTGTCTCGAGCTTGCACGTACATGCTATGTCTTTTCTTTATTAGCTTTAAAATGAGAGCTTGGTGTGCAAAATAAGCTATTTAATTCAGACTTGTGGAGCAGAATATAATCTTTAATTTAAACTAGTGCAGTAAAAAGAGGCCTTTAATTTTAACTGGCATGTGCGTGTGAATTTGAATTAATAATCCAGAAAATTGAAACTGTTTTGCTGCTGTTGCTGGATATTGACTGTTCTTCACATGCCCTTAGTTTCACTCACTTGATTTCTCTCCAAAACCATGGCTAGTGCTTTTCCTCCCATCTTTTTTTCCCTTATGATGTAGCTGCTTTATGCAAAGCAGAGCTTTCTGAAAAAGAAAGTCTCAGTTGACTGAACTCCCTTTCCCAAAAAAAAAAGTCTTTAATAAAAGAATACTAAACATGTATTAATGTAGTTTACAAAAAGAATATAATTGGTGTGTTCGTTATATCTCCTTAAGACGTAATTCAAGTGTACTCTGAATTTACGCCTGATTGAATCCTAGATGGGAAGACGATCTACCCACATTTCCAGTGACAAAACTTCACTGAATCCAAGTGTACTAACTCCTACTCTGAAGATTATTTCCAAATGAGGAGCAACTTTTTAGGAAATATTGGCAACAACAATTAAACCTATGATACTACGTTGACTATGATTTGATAGAACTCCTTCATACTCATCCTCAAAGACCTCACATGAAGATTGCTTAGCTGGAGAGCCTCCAGGTATTATGTTAACCCTAACTGAGATCCCACTTCTCTGCATCCTGGAAACACTGAACATATGTACCACACAATTAGCTCTCAGAACTATGCATTAATTCCTCCATTAAGGCAGGACATTTTTAACTGACAACACACGTCTTTGTTAAAACTTATTTCTCAGATCTTCAGCACCTGGGGATTACAGCCATGTCCTTTAAGTAATATTTGCATGTGATTGTGTAAATGTCCAAGGTGGAATAAAAATTTCTTAAATTTTTATTTGTTTATTTATTTATTTATATTTATTTATTATTTTTTACAATTTTATTTATTTATTTATTTTATGATTCAAGTCTGTGTTTCTCAAGCTAAGAAATTTCTTAGTTTCGTAATATGCAGTGTCAAATGGGTGGGGCTATGGTACAAAAGTACACTGAACTGAAAGAATGTCAAGAGTATTAGACAATATAAAATGTATATTTTAGAGAAAGGAAGGGAATACTTTGGTTAGGTTGTGGAGGGTTACTGGTTATATCTGATATGCATTTAGAATAGAAAGAGAAGAGAAAGGGAAAAGCAAAAAAGGCAGGAAAGCTTGAGCAGGCTGGAATATCTGGGCTCAAACAATATCATTGCAATCTGTGAATGCGTTGTGATGAATACACATAGCAAAGAAACTTCACTGGTCATGTGTTCAGCAGGAATAGCAAATTCCCCCATGAGAGAGAAGAGTGCTGTTCTGGGGTGGTGGTTAGGGGGGAAGACCATCGAGGGAATCCCAAATAGCCCAATACCCCCAAGTCAAATATAAATAGACGAAGGATAAATAGACACCCAGACAAAAATAGATGTACATTTATGTAAATGTCTATACCTTTTTGCCAGTTCATGAAGCTCTTTTAATAGAAGGGAAAGGTTTTCATTAATTAAAGCTTAAAATTTAAATTGCTAGAAGGGAATTGTCTATGAAGGTAAGACTCATTCACATCAAGATGCAACAGTCAACACGTGTACTAACAATCCTGTGTGATATCAGCAGGTCGGCTACAGAAAGAAGATATGTGCAGAGACAATTTGATGTTGTCCAGAGACTGAATGCCTTTATTCCTGCCTGGTGCATACTTTGTTATAAAGAAACTCCATTTCCAGCAGATTTATTAATAAAGGTAGAACTGTCAGGTGTGATGGCTCACGGCTATAATCCCAGTGCTTTGCGAGGCTGAGGTGAGAGGTTAGCTTGAGCCCAGGAGTTCAAGATCAGCTTGGACAACATAGTGAGACCCCCCCATATCAACAAAATAAATAATTTTAAAGAAAAAGTTAGATATGGTAATGCACACCTGTATTTCCAGCTACTCAGGAGGCTGAAATGGGAGGACTGTTTGAACCTGGGAGTTTAAGGCTAGAGTGAGTTATGAACATGCCACTGAACTCCAGCCTTGGTGTCAGAATGAGACCCTGTTTTAAAATAATAAAAATATTATTTGCCCACTTTTTGATGTTTTTTTTTCTTGTAAATTTATTTAAACTCCTTGTAGATTCTGGATATTATTAGCCCTTTGTCAGATGGACAGATTGCAAAGATTTTCTCCCATTCTGTATGTTGCCTGTTCACTCTGATGATAGTTTCTTTTGCTGTGTAGAAGCTATTTAGTTTAATTAGATCCCATTTGTCAATTTTGGCTTTTGTTGCCATTGGTTTTTGGTCTTACATTTAAGTCTTTAATCCATCTTGAGTTAATTTTTGTATAAGATGTAAGGAAGGGGTCAAGTTTCAGTTTTCTGCATATGGCTAGCCAGTTTCCCCAGCACCATTTATTAAATATGGAATCCTTTCCCCATTGCTTGTTTTTGTCAGGTTTTCTCAAAGGAGATGGTTATGCAGCCAAAAAACATACGCAAAAAAGCTCATCATCACTGACTATTAGAGAAATCCAAATCAAAACCACAGTGAGATACCATCTCACGCCAGTTAGAATGGTGATCATTAAAAAGTCAGGAAACAACAGATGCTGGAGAGGATGTGGAGAGATAGGAATGCTTTTACAGTGTTGGTGAGAGTGTAAAGGAGTGCAACCATTGTGGAAGACAGTGTGGCAATTCCTCAAGGATCTAGAACCAGAAATAACATTTGACCCAGCAATCTCATTACTGGGTATATACCCAAAGGATTATAAATCATTCTACTATAAAGACACATGCACACGTATGTTTATTGCAGCACTATTCACAATAGCAAAGACTTGGAACCAACCCAAAGGCCCATCAATGATAGTCTGGATAAAAGAAAACATATACACCATGGAATACTATGCAACCATAAAAAGGATGAGTTTATGTCCTTTGCAGAGACATGGATGAAGCTGGAAACCATCATTCTCAGCAAACTAACACAAAAACAGAAAAGCAAACACTGCATATTATCACTTATAAGTGGGAGTTGAAAAATGAGAACACATGGACACAGGGAGGGGAACATCACACACTTGGGGCCTGTCGAGGAGTGGGGGGCTAGAGGAGGGATAGCATTGGGAGAAATACCTAATGCAGATGATGGGTTGATGGGTGCAGCAAACCACCCTGGCACAGGGATACCTATGTAACAAACCTGCACATTCTGCGCATGTATCCCAGAACTTAAAGTATAATTAAAAAATAAATAAATAAAAATAAAGGTATAACTACAATTACATATAGTCTTGCTTTTATTCCTTGGAATTTGGTCATATCTTCCCAGACTGGCTTATGTCTCCCCAGAAAGGCTGGATTCATGTTGTATACACCTGTCTCCTCTTTAGAGATAAGTACTTGCTCAGTAAATAAAAACTTGGTGGTACTATTGATGTATTATTTGTAGCATTGGCTAAAGAAAGCTTAAATTTTACCAGACTTTCCAAGATGCTTACTATAGCTCTGAGTAAATATCAGCATGGGGATCCCCTTAGCCTGTGTCATGGTTGTCCATTGTGCATACAATTTCACTCAGCAGACATTGACTACATGCTTACCATGTGCCAGGCATTGTGCTAAGCTGTGAGAAAACAAAGATTAGTGATACCCCAACTCTGCCCCGAGTGAGGTAGAAAAACACATGAGCAAATAAATTAAACATGATGTGTTGTGAATCACAGAGGGGAAAAGAATCTCTTAGAACAGATTGTTACCAGTTCTCAAAAAGATCTCTAGGGATATATGTGAAATTTGTATTTTGTTTCATGTTGTGGCTTTATTTCTTACTGTAGCATTGTTCTAGAAGACCACTGAGGATTTTTTCAGTTCCAAAATGTTGGCTAGGTTTTCCATCAGTCAAACTGGAATACATTCTACTCTATATCCATTTTCAATTATTAAAATTCTCTTTCTTGACCATGAAAATCAGCTAGTCTTAATTCCATATCTAAATTTTTAAACTAATTTTAAGACAATAATTAAGTCAATCATTAGCCTTTTCTTCTCTAGAATAAAACATTCAAGTTACAGTAGTCTTCCCTCATAAAGGCTATTTCTCAAACTTAATAAACATAATTATTTAATAAGTACAAAGTATACTTCTTGTAATGGTCACGCTGTGGCTCGCCTGTAATCCCAGCACTTTGGGGAGGCCGAGACGGGCGGATCACGGTGTCAGGAGATCGAGACCATCCTGGCGAACACGGTGAAACCCCGCCTCTACTAAAAAATACAAAACTAGCCGGGTAAGGCGGCGGCTCGTAGTCCCAGCTACTCGGGAGGCTGAGGCAGGAGAATGGCGTGAACTCCGAGGCGTGGAGCTTGCAGTGAGCTGGAGATCCTGCCACTGCACTCCAGCCTGGGCGACTGAGCGAGACTCCGTCTCAAAAAAAAAAAAAAAGTATACTTTGCTAAGTGTATAACCTTCAAATTACTTTCTATTTCTCTGTATCATTTTTCTTTTATTTCCCTTTATTTTTTTTCTTGTCTGTCTCTCATTTCCTATAAGCATATGGTCTTACAAGACATTCTGCATAGAATATGAAGGCCAGTAATACCAATCCTTGCCCTTAAGGATCTTACAGCTCTGTCAGGAAGATAGTGTAAATGATATGTTACTAAATTAACCACAATAAAGTACTTGGGAATATAGAGTGAATAAAAATGAATAATCAGAAAAAGACTGATGGAGGATTGGATAGGTGTAATTTCCACAGAAAGAGGAATTGAGGAAATGCATTCAGGAAAAGAAGCCATATACACAAGAAACAGAAAGAGACAAGAAAGCATTTGTGTGCTTAGGGAATTCCAAATAATAATTATTATGAGGAAGATGCAATAGGACACCAAATGATTGTAATGGAAGATAAGGCTAGAAAAGCAAGTGGAAGTCAGAGGTTCCGCATTACTTGCATGCAATGCGGTAGTGGTTGGACTCTTCTCAAGGGCAAGATAGAGCCACTGAGTACTTTTGAGCAGAGGAGCAGAATCAGTGAAGAAAAAACAAATTAGTCTCCTTGTCTCCTAAAGGTAGAGTGGATAAAGCCTGAGCTTTGAAATTAGGAATATGTAGTTAAAATTCTGGCTTTTCCATTTGCTAAATATTTAATCATGCAAACATTTCTTAAACTGTTTCCCCAGCCTTAGTTTCCTCATTTGTTAGAATGGAATGATAAATTCTTTCTTGTTGATACGTTATGGAAGTGAATTGCTCTACTGTTACACTCTGCCTGGCATAGAGAATATGTTCAAAAATATTGCTCCCCATATCCCTTCCTACATTTCCAATCTGCATTTGTGACATCTCTGTTTCATTCTGATGCCTCACTGACCCCCTCCCCAGCCCATCTGCCCAACCAGTGGACAAATCCCGTCAGTTTTATCTCTGTACTAGCTCTTGTATTTACACTTTTCTTGTCCTTCTGTCTTCTGCTATCCTACTTCAGACTTACTTATTGTTTTGGGCTCCTCCCAGTTCAGGCCACCTTCAGGCCCTCCATCCTCCACTTCACACTACTGACTGGCCAGATTTATCTTCATATCATCCTTTGCTGGTCCTATCACTGCCCTGGCTAAAATAATACACCCATGGTTCTGAATCGTCTACAGAATTAAGTGGAAGTTTCTTAGTTTCACATTCAGGACTCTATAATATCTAGCCCCACAGTACGTTTTTCAATATAGTTCTCATTAATTTCCTATGTTTTAGTCAAATAAAACAATCTGTTTCCCGTACATGCCCTGTGGCCTCTTGACTTTGTGCCTTTGCTCATGCCATTTCCCTTGACTTTGTGCCTTTGCTCATGCCATTTCCCTGCCTGGAATCTCTTGATTCTATCACTGCTTTATTCAACTCTGAAGGAAGCTGACTTGCTGAGAAAGAAATTAAGAGAAGTTAAAAACAAATTGGGTCTTTAATTCACGGGGCCACTGAATTCAGTAATCCTAGGGCCACCCAACTCCAGGACTTCCTATTATGTGGGCTAACAAATTTCTTTGTGGTTTAAGCCAGTTGGGTTGTTTCATTTTTAATTGATAACAGTTGAAAGCATTCTATATGATAATATGGCCACCCCCTTAATGGGCATGTGATTTAGCATAACATAGTAGGAAATAACTTGGAAACAACTATGTATACGTTCCATGAAAATAAAGCTTATTTGCCAGAGGATTCATACCTCCATACTCTGTATTCTATGAAGTCAGGGGAGAAAACAACCATGGGCTTCCTTTTCCTGTGCATGGCGCAGACTATACCTGTTATGATTTCCAGGCTCAGACTTACTGTTCTTGGGCCCTTCAAAATATTTTTTTTCTCCTAGTATGAAAATCATTTCATAAAACTTGAGATGTTCCAACATTAGAGGGAAAAGGTAATTACTTTGTTGTCTAAAATTTAGCCTTTTTAAATTCACTACTTTCCCTGTCAAGGAACATAGAACAAATCTTCAGTGGCTAGGCCAAAGGACAGTGCAGTACCAATCACAGCCCTGCCTCGGAGAGCTTCTTGAGGCATTACCCTAGAAAGCTAAAATGATCACTTTCTTCACTATCTTTTTCTTGAAGTTTGGAGGACTCAGGCCCCCCAAATTTCTTTTCCCATATTTCCAAGGAAGTCCAAAAAATAAGACTTTGATGTCATAGAGCTCCTCCGATGGGCAATCCACCAGGAACCTTTTGATTCAAACACCTCTAATTGTATTACTGGCTGTTTACATCATATCATAGTTATGTGAGTGCGTGCCTTATCTTTCTCTTAAATGACAAGCTTCTTGAGGGCAGTTTTCCTAACTGTTTCATCTTTGTTTGCCAGCAATTTCCTGAACCAACAGATTCTCAGTCAATAATGAGAGGAATAGAAAGTAGCTGTGTGTAGCATAGGATGGATAGGGAGGAGATTCAAGCCAGAACGTCTACTTAGAGGGCAATGATGAAGATCAAAAGTGAATGCCTACCCTGGGCCAGTGGTGGTGGAAATGGACAGGGAAAGTAGATTTCAGAGATATTACAGAGTTGATGCTATCAAAAATTGTAATGAAGTGGAGATAGCAGGTTAAGAAAGGAAGAGAAATCAATCTAATTATGAAATGTGAAGCACAAACAGATAGGAAATAACACTAAAATTAAGGAATGAAGACCAGATATAAAAATGGGGAAAATAAATGAGTTTAGTTTTAGTTTCTCGACATTCCTGTTAAAGTTACAGTTCTCTACATTCCTGTTAAATCGTCAAAATCAAATATAATATGCCATTAGGTGTTCAACTGATTGATGGACAAGACCCCCGAGTGTTTCTCTGAAAATATTTCTTCTGGAAGGTTAACAGTCTTTTGCCAAAATCTGTTGTTCTCTGTTCACTGAGAACTTGGCCTGTGTGTATTCCGCAGGACTTCTTAAACATCTATGAGACAGCTCTTGCCAATGAGCTATGAACAGAAATAGACCTAGACCTGGACCTCCAGGCCTAGGTCTTGAGACAGAGTGCCTTTCCCAATGCTGTCCCCCTTACTGCTGACCAGTTCCCATAGTCAAGATGATAATAAGCTCCAGGGAGATGGTGGAGCAATGTGATGGAAAAACCTGGCTCTCTGAATGTGGGGCCAACCATAAACCTGGAATGCTCACCTTGAATTGTTGTATTAGAAGAAAATAAACTCCCATTGTGTCATGCTACTGGATTACGATTGGGTCTTTTTAAAATGGCATACCTTATCTTACACAAAAACTCTATTCTACTTGTTTGGAGCTCCTATGGCTTTAAAATGAGTCACTTCTGATCCTAGGGATGAGGAGAATGCAGTTGCTTTCTAACCTATTTACTCAATAAACTGACATCAAGATACAGAAAAATATGGTAGATCTTAGGGGAATCAGGTTAACCATACAAGTTTGAAAGAAAGTTTTCCCAGCTCTCGGAAGCAGAAAAGTCTGAACTGGTCCCAAATATAAAATTTATTTTTAATATATGTCACATAAGCAAGCTCCTTTTTCTCCTGCCATGGTTGCAAGGAAGCCCAGAGATATATCTGTGGTGTGACACTAGCGAACATGCCAGCAAACACATAGGACCACAGATGCATGGTTTGTGAATTCACGGTCACTGGCTTTCACTGCTTTCCTCATATTTTCTCTCTGCTGATTACCTCAAGTATAAATTCTGCCATCCTAAACTGAATAGGATATTTATAAGTCACTTCAAATCATTTCTGGAATGAGATGGTACATAAAATAAAAATAAACACATTTTCAAAAGGACTCTTTTTTTAAAAACTGAAGCTTCATATGCAAAAGCTATAAAACCCAATGGGACAATGTGGGCTGTATTCCAAAGGTGATTTCAAACCCACACCATTTGGATAATCGACTTTGTAGCCTGCAATTTTCTGCTTTTTCAAGGCAAGAATATATTTATTAAGCTATTTATAGATTTTAACATATAATTTACTGTTCTAAACACTCATTTCTTGATCTTTGCTCTTTATACCAGACATCCATTTACTATAGCATATATTATTCAACTGTCATAATAAGAGAGAAAAAAATGAAAACACTCTGTTTTAATTTAGTACAGAATTAGGTTTTAGTAACTCCTTTCCTGCTTTTTGGTTATACTATTTATATGTATAAATTAAATAAATCATTTTCATAGGAGTGTTAGCAATATTTGAATGGGCTTTTTGTAATGGTTTCCACCTCCTACAAGTTTAATGATACCATATTGGAAGAATTATATAATCGCTGAAAAGATTCCAGAAGGTAGCACAGTAGTCATATTGCACCTATTCAAAAGTGATACGAAAGGTCAATTCCATTTAAGATTTCAAATATACACTCTAATTTTGAAGCTGCCGAATATCTCACATATAATCTTGAACACTTTACACGTAATAGTGGCAGTGTTAGTTTAAGAAAAATGTGTATTTAACTTTACACTAAATATATTTAATATTTAAATATATATTTTAAAAGGTTTAGGAAACTTAAAGTGACCAAAAAAAAATGTATTTCCAATATTTCTACAACGCCCAAGATTTATGGTCTCCAGGCAAGTAGGAAGCACATGGCTGGTCTAGCCTGCTCTCACAGCACCCCGATGTGTTTGGTTGATGATTTATTCAAACCCAGTTTCAAACCTGCCATTAGCTCACTCATTGCTTTAATACAACCAGTCCACCATTCATAATGTCAGAAACCGATTCATCGAGACTGGGACTTCTTAGACCTCCAAACTTGTAGAAATGTCTTATTTTTAGTTGTTAGCATACATCAGACTATAAACAATATTGTTCCATTCTTTCATACTCTTCCCTTTTTGTAAAATACTTTAGAATATATCTATCCACTTTTAAAGCTAACCTATCAAAGGAAACATACTTGAATAAGAAGTAAACATGGCATTTTAGAGATTTGTTTGTTTGTGCTTGATAGTGATGACCCTTAATGCCTCTCAACTAATCATGGGTAAACAGTATTGGCTTTTATAAAAGAAAAATAAATGATAGTATGTACAACTTGACAGGAATAAGTGACCAAGTGGCTAAAGTTTTGTTGAGCTCTTCTAAAACAGATGACACAGAAGTGACCACTTACCTTACCTTAGTCTGATAGTTATGATTCTCTTATATTTAAAAAATAAAGATTTTACAGTAATGGATGAATCTTAAAAGCATAACATTTTAGAAAAAAAATCACAGAAGAATCCTTAGAGCATAATTCTATTTATATAAAGTTAAAAAATGGGCATGTTAAAAAAAAAGAGGAATGTTTAACTAAAAATTAAAAATTCAAGTTATTGGTTACCCAGGAGGTGGGAGGCATAGAGAATGACATTTGAAAAGGCACATAAGGGACTTCCTGAATTCCTGTGAAAACTTTGAAAAACAAATCCCATAAATCAGGAAAAAAAAAAAAAATCTGAGGTTGGTTGGTGGATAGTGGGCAAAAACTTGTTCCTTTATAATTATTTTGGTAAAAAAGGTGTATTAATATTTGCAGGACAAAAGGGGTTTTATTGTATAATAGCTCAGTTCGAAATGTCGGTCCTGCTATTACGAAGGCTCAGAAAGTCTTCTCGAGAGAATTTCCTGATGTTTTGCCCATATCATCAGGAATTCCGACAGAAGAATAAAATGGCACTCTATCTTCCAGACAGCTTGGTGTTTGTCTTCGGCCGTCAAGCAAAAAGGGCTGCAATTCCACTCATCTGGAGAAGATTAGAATACTCCACAAAATCAGAGAAAATTGAAAATAGAATAATGGAATGCTGGCCAGTGATTTTTTTCCAACTTACTTTGGAAGAGGGCATAGCCCCACCTTGTAGAAAAGGAATTAATGAGCTAAATTCCCAACGGCATTAAATATTGTAAGATGAAAATGTACATAAGTACTTACATTTCAAGTCATGAAGCATAAAGGCCAAAGATTACATAATGTGGAAATTCTTTACTGAAAGGGGGAAAAGTCCACTTGATACACAAATAGCATTTTATTTTTGATTCTCAAAAACTTTTATAATCATTTATTCAAATAATCATAAGTGTTAAAATGCATGTACCTAGAGGCTGTCAATAAAAAGAAAGTTTCAGTTTAAATTTCAAGTTTAACACTCAGTGATTTCAATATTTTTCAGATGTTTCTTTAAAATCACATGCACCTGCTCCAAGAAGAGGAGAAGCGGGTGTTTACTACTATAATTATCTAGAGACCATTTAACTTCAGGATGAAAAAATATACATATATATGTATGCACAGACATATACCAGCACACTATATATACCACACATATTGCATGTATACATATATATATTCGACTAAAAATTTGAATAAAAATATACTTCTTTTTGTTTCATTAAAATTACCCCTTAAATAAATTCAAAATTAAAATCCTCTTTTAATCCCATGTACTGTACAATAAGCCTTGTATTACATCATTACATCAACAGAACACAGATACTCTCTGAAGAATTGGCTTAGGAAAGTGCTACAACATGGCAGCCTGTCCCATCCCCCTTTGGCTTGGATTCCAATTAAGTCTAACCATGAGGGAAAGACTTTCTGCCAAAAGCGTTACAAAGGAAAAGACAATGTTAGTCTGGGCCATGGGGAAATTAAAGGCAATAATAGAGACTGCTGCTCCTAGAACTGCCCCTCTGATCTAACCTGGGAAATGCTGAAAGGGACTGGTGTGAACAAATCATGTCCTCTTTCTTCCAATTTGTTGGTTTATTTCTCTATAACAAACCTTCAGTACATCAGGTTTAGAGTGAAACTGCAGCACATACAGACCAATGAAAGGACAAGGATGAGATCTCCTGGATCCTGTGTTCTTATCTTTGTGTCCCTTTTGATGGCTTTGAAATGTCACCAATCTCTTCACCTCCCAGAGCCTGGTTCACTCCTCTGAGGTCAGGTTTTCACAGCAAGAGATAGGTGGACACCTGGCATTTTGTCAACTCCTTGGACCAGAATGTGGGCAGTCGGTTTGTCAGTGGTTGAATCCTGACATAATGAATAAACAGGATACTAAGTTCTAACCCCACTTCTGCCAATGTGTTCAAGATTTTCAAAATGTGGTCCAGAGACCCTGGGGTCTCTGAAATCTTTTCAGGATGTCTCTGAAATCAAAAGTCTTTCATAATAACACTAAGGTGTCATTCGCCTGTATCACTCTCATTTGCTCGCAAGTACACTGCGGAATTTTCTAGTGGCTACATGACATATGATAACAGCTGAAATGCAGAAGCAAATATGGGAATCCAGCTATCATTCATTCAACCAGCCATTAAAAAGATCGACAAAAGACAATACCAGTCTTCTCACTAATATAAATGTATTTTTCGTAAAAATATGTAATTTTATTTATAAGGTATTTATTACTGTTATTTTTAAAGGAATGAATACATATTTTTAAAATATTCTTTAATATCTAATATAATAAACATTGATTGATACAACTCACTTAAACTAAAGTTCACTGGGGTCCGTAGTAATTTTTAGGATTGTAAACTGATTGAGACCAGGGAGTTGAGATCTGCTGGACAAGGTGATTTCTGACCCTTCTCAGCATATAATTCTTTGATATCCTATGCAGTATCAGATATTATCACTATAGAGAGAAATTTCATAGGATAGCTAAAGTCTTCAATTTACGTTGGCCTGTATAAACACAATCTATAAATAAATAAGAATATTTTAAAAATTAAACAAAAATTGGTAATTGCCTACACAGTGAACCTATTAGACTCCTAGTCTTCTGAATAAAGAGTCCACACGCAATTACTTATACCTGAATTACTCTGCATTTTGTGATCTTTATTTCTGAAATACTTATTCTAAATTCTGTACCTAGAACTACCACCTATCCCAAAGTCAGCCACTTGTGAAATGGCTATCAGAGAAGCTCATGCAGTGACTCTGCGGAAGAATCCTATTCAACAGGGTCATTATACACCAAACACTAAACTAGTCAATCAGATCTTCACCTTGGGGAATTTGGATATGACACATAGAGAGGTCTATAGAGAGTAGTGGGCCACACACTTTGAAAGACACATAGACAGTAAACCAAAGCTGTGAAGTAGTAGAAGCCATAGGTAGCAGAAGCTACTATTAAAGAGAAGTCATGATATAGCAGAGAACTAGAGCAGAGAGAAAAGGCATCAGTAAATGCAGTAGGAAGAAAAGGGAAGTGAAAAATAGAGGCGGAAGCAAGGACAGATGAAAACTGCCACACAAAAATGGGATAGTTCTGGAGTTGCTACTGGCCTGCCGGGAAGGTGTCGTGCATAAGGTTTCAGGTCTCCATGAGCCCACTGTTCAATTGTCAGAGTGGGTACCTATTCTCCTCTTGTCCATGCCTCTGTACGATAGCTAAGGCAACAGAGGTGTGTCTATTTCTTTATTTCCCAGGAAGTCTAACACAGCTCTACAGTGTTGGAGTATCTATTAGGAAACTAAAATGTAAAGAAATGAGCAAAGGAAGAGTAGTACATTTGTGTAAAGCAAATACATACACGAAACCTTTAGAGAGTTATGTATATGACTCCCGATATATTTTGTATATTGTAAACAAATGCATAATCTTTAAAGAGCTATCGTTTCCCTCCTATTTAAGGACCTCAGAAAATAAAATTGCCATCTAACAGTAGGAAAGGGAAGCAACTGGCCAGCACCGAGTCAGGTGACAACCAGTTAAAAAAGCAAAAGGTGAAAGAAGTGGGACAAAAGTAAAAAAGGGCAAGTGTCATAAGAACTCATAAGAGTTCTATTCTCTGGGAACCTGCAAGAGAGATAAGCTAAGAACAGCAGCTGGGAGCAAAAGTCATAATAAACTGAGATGATCAGAGGCCAAAATAGATTAAAAGAACCCAAAATTCCAAAGAGCGCCTTTTGTTATTCCCTAAGAAATAAAACACCTTAGATTTTTAGATGGCTGGTCTGACTCCATTGCTAAAGTGTATAGAAAAGTTAGAACATCACAGATTTCACTGGCTTACCATCCACTTACTAACACATTTCTTCACTTACTTGATCTTTCATTTAATATATATTTTTTGCCAGGTTCCAGGTAGGTATAAGGTTGGAGTCCCTACATAGATTATATACTCAAGCAGGAACTCGTTGGGGAATGAGGGAGATGAGAATAGACGTCTAGGCACCATTATGGCTGCAAGGACTAAACAGACAGAATCCACACTTCCAAGAGCTGACAATCTAGGAAACAAGATGCTAAGTTCCCAAGGGGCCAAACAGGTATAATCTACACCTTTGAAAAGTCAGTCATGAGTCTTGGCAAAGGGTAAGGATTGCTTCTACCAGTGGGGAGGAGGAAAGTTTTTCATGAAGGAATGTTTTCACTGGGTCTCTAAAGGTGAGTAGTTTGCGGCAGGTGAGGAACTGTCCAGAGGGCACGTAACTGGAGGGAGAAGGGAAAAGCAAGCCACAGAGACAGGCACAAAAATAAGGCCTCCTTGAAGATAGCGAACAGGTGGATGGGCACAAATTGCATTGAGTACAGAGGGAGATGAAGCCAGAAATGCCACATCAGGGGCAGAGCATGAGAGTCCGGATGCTAAGATATGGTTTCTTCACTTACAAGATAATAGGAAACTGTAAAGGCTTCAGTAAGAGGAATGACATAAGAATTAATTATCATTTTAGGGGCTTACTCTGTGCTAGTATAATTTTATGTAATCACCACAACTTAACAACAAAATAGATAATTTTTATTCCTATTGTATTTAGGAAAAAACTAAGGCTTACAGAGCTCAGAGAGCTTAACCAAGATCACAGAGCAAGTAACTGACCTGGATTCACAATCAGGACAACTGAACTTAAATACTCATGGTATTAACTGCTAAAAGTGTGATATGGTCTTGTTCTGTGTCCCCACCAAATCTCATATTGAATTGTAATCCCCAGTGTTGAAGGTGAGGTCTTGGAGGAAGTGATTGGATCATGGGGGTGGGATTCTCATGAATGGGTTAGTACCATGGCCTCGGTGCTGTTCTCCTTGCGATAGTGAGCTCTCATGAGATCCGATTGTTTAAGAGTATGTGGCACCTCCCACCTCTCTTGCTCCTGCTCTGGCCATGTAAGACCCACCTGCTTCCCCTTTGCCTTACACCATGATTGTAAGTTTCCTGAGGTCCCTCCAGAAGCAGAAGCTACTATGCTTCTTGTACATCTGTGGAACTGTTAGCCAATTAAACCTCTTTTCTTTATAGGTTACCTAGTCTCAGGTAATAAACTAAACTCCATCCTTCTCTCTCTAATATGACCATTAAAATTCAAAAGTTTTGTGAAGATTGGATTGGTCAGAAAAAATGCAAGAGGCAGAGGGACCAGTTAGGAGGTCACCACATGTTTGCAGATGACAGAAAACAAATCTGGTGACCATGGAAAGGGAAGAAAATGGCTCATGTAACATTCATACAGTTGCTGAGTCAGGGTAACAGCTTTTAATCACGGGAATATGCAGAGTGGGTAAGGCAGAAGGCAGCTGTTCCTTTGTGTCCACTCATTACACCCTCAAGTCATATCCCACTTTTAAACCCTCCTCAACCTACCTACAGCACTCAGCATCTGTTAAAAGTCCCCCCAAAATTCAGTCTCATAAATACCATGAGCACATATTGGGATCCTTATTAAAGATTTTATGAAGAAAACAGAAATGGGGACTTTCCTCACATTTACACAGTAGCCAATAGCTTCAAAATCCCCAACAAGATACATATCTTCTCCCAATCTTCTCTCACCCACACCTACCACAAGATTTATTTCAAATATCATTTTGCTTTTTTCTCCCTCTTTATTCTCTCACATAGTACCTCTCTCACTTCTAGATTTTTTCCCTGAGAATTTAAAATTTATCAGACCTTTATATGTGAAGCAATACAGTCCTGGATATTACTCCAGCTTTTTCATGGCCAAATCTCTCAAGGCCACACCTAGAAAAGCAAAGGGCTCAGCTTCTAACAGGAACTGTCCACCCTATGAAGGAGTTCAACTGCCGTCTTTTGTTTCTCAAGCAATCCTAAGAGGTGCTCACCACCCATCTCAATTAACTGTTCTAAGCATTTCTTGCAAATGTGCATCAGCTGGGTCTCCCCAAGGGGAATCCTGCTGAAAGAAATTTTGTTTATATAGTTGCAAAGATACTAGTACAGGAGCACAAGGGGCTTCAAGCCTGGATGACTGGGAGGATGACTGTGGCTTTATCAGAAATCCGAAAATAAAGAGCTGGAAACAGGACCAAAATCCATGAAAGAGGTTAGGGCTAGAAAATTGAATCTGGGGTGCATTCAAGATTGAGTTGACACAGGAGGAGGGAATGAGAAAGAAAAGACAGAGAGACGAGAAGCCTGAGGGAACAGCATAGGGAAAACGTATGATGAGGCAGGTGCCGGAAAAGGAATGTGTGAAGAAGACAGCAAAGCCAGAAGCACAGAATAAGAAAATGAGAAAAAATTCTCTCCTGGAAGCCAGAGCCAAAGAGATTTCCAGGTTGCTCAGCTGCAGAGGCCAAAAACATAGAAACCACCTTAGATTCTTCTTTTGCTCTCACACCCCACATCCAATCCATCATCCAATCAGGTTGACCCACCCTTCTAAATAGCTCATTCTGACCACCCTTCACTCTTGTCATTTCTACCAGCCCAGTCCAGGCCATCATCTCCTCTTGCCTAAGATTGCTGCAGTAATCTCTGCTTCTACTCTGCCTCTAACATTCCAAACCCAACGCGACAGTCAGAGTGAGGCTTTTAAAATGTCATATGGATCACATCAGTTCTCTGACCAAAAACCCTTCGCCTGCTCTTGAGTGTTTCAAAGCCAAAGTCCTTACAATTGATAGCCACAAGCCCCATGCGATCTGGCCAGGAACCACTCTGATTTTGTCTCCTACCACTTGCCCAGCTCACTCGTTCCACTCCATCATGGCCTCCTCCTCCTCCTGGAATCTATCAGGCACATTCCTGCATTTGGACCTTTACATTTGGATCCTGCATTTGGACCTTTACATCCGCTATCTCCTTTTCCTTGAATTCTCAAGTGAGACATCTAGGGTACAAAAAGAGGTAAGGTCATGTAAGTGCCAGCCCCATAAGTCTTACAATTGATGGTGATTTTAGTTAGATAATATGGTTTTTTTTTATATGTCAATTCCTTGTCGTCTATATTTTTCCTGTAATGTATAAGGGCAGAAATTTTGATTTGCTTTATTCATCCATAGATTTCAAGTACATAGCCAGTGCCTGAATATACTAGGCACTCAATAAATGTTTGTTGAATGAATAAATGAGGATGGTGTGCCCACAAATAACAAATGCTGCAGATAAGCCATATAACTCATAGATTTAAAAGGTATTTAAAAATTTGGGAATAAGATGATCATTCTTTCTTTCTAAAAGCACAGGCAAGGACATAAACCAGTGTAGATGATGAAGTGAAAGCAGGAAACCTGAGATCCACTTTCTAGAAATTATACAGCAGCATTTAAAAAATAAGGTGGCAGGTATTAGTTACCTTTACTTGGAGTCTGTCATGGAAGGAAAGTTGGGAAATAAGACCTTAGCTTGCAGGGCAGGGGCAGATAAATGGTGGGATGGGCTGCTAATGAAGGTTTCTAAGGGTACAGAGAGACCCATGGTTTGCAGGCAAAAGGTACAGCTCCAGAGAGCATTGAGTTGCTGAAGATGTAAGAACCAAGCAATAATTGGCTCTGTGAGAGGAAAAGTAAAAGAGAGAAGAAGAAAACAAATAAGGTGGAAGAAGAAAAAAAAGACATGGAGCAGTTTAATGAAAAGAGTCACTTGAAAAGATGGTCATAACAGTCCAGTGGACAATGATACAATGCTCCTAAAATTATAATCACCTTACATACTAGATCTCACTCCTGTGGTACAGCAGAAAGAACTTTCATTTATAGCAAGGAAGCATTTGAAACAACTAAACTGAATACCAGTTTAAAAAGGAAAAGTTCAAAGGTAATAGGTAAAAGCAGATGAAAGACAAATGATTAATCATCTTAAGACAACTGCAAGAAGATGTTCAACTAGTAAAATAAACAGGCAAGCCTTTTAGTTCTTCAAAAAGGCATTGCCAGCTTTGGCAGCCATCGAGATATCCACTAAACATCTAAACTTGAAACTTCAGCTGGAAATTAAACTCACTACTCCATGCTGTGAATGAAGGGCTCTGATCTTAAGGTTGGAAAACAGGGTGGAAAAAAAGAGAGAAAGAAAGAGGCAATTTTCATTAGTGTCTGCAGTCAGCTAGAGGGATATTCAAAATCACATTTCAGATGAAGTATGAGCATGAGCAATATATTCACCTGGTGCTCACAAATCCCAAGGAAAGTTAATTAGCCACTTGGGGATGCAGTTACATTTTCTCTACTGTAGATGCACTGTGGGAAAAGGGCAAAGAGTTGGAAACAGTTCTGCCAGGAATGAGATTAGTTTATACATTGGTTTCAAGCCCTAGTTTTTCATATATGTGAAAAATGAAACTAGAAACATGTGCTCTGAGATTGCACCTGACTCATTCCTTGTTTTAACTCGGACATCTAAAACGGTGATCAGGCCTGTTGTTTTATAAGAGGACTCACTCAATCTTTCCCCAGAGGGCTTATTAAAGTCCTCATCAATAGTTTCCACAAGAGGACAGTGATCCCTTTTCCCAGGATCATGAAGGATATATGTGACTTTTCCCACTTTTTCTATCCCATGTTAGATCCATCAACACATTTCATCACTTAGTTAATTCAAACCTGCCTCAACTGAGCACATTTTATTGTTACAGCTTCAAAAAATTCTAAAGAGTAAATTTCACTTATATTGTACCAAAAGCCTTTTAAAAAATCAGAACAAGTCTCACATATACCCAAAGTAATCAAACTTTCTTTCCTGGTTTGCTCAAAATCTGTGTTCGCTTGTAGACGTTTAAATCCTGTGCAACTGTTTTGTCTTTTAAAGAAAAACCTAGCTAGCTTACATGTCATGAGCAGTAAGCACACATCCTTTTTAGAAAATCCTATTACTATATAACGTTTCAGCTGAAAAGCCACAGGTGCAAGAGGCAGTGTGTCTGAAGTTCTCACTCACATTCTCTTTTATTATTGCCTATTTCAACCGCATGATCTGTAATGAATACATTGGATTTTGTGCTCTTTCAGAAGTTTCAGCAAGTGTCTCCATGCCTTTACCTTGGTGTTTCTAAGAGAAGGAGAGCCTCGAGGAGGGGTGGAAGAAATTGAAAAATACAAATAACAAATCAAATATTACAATTGATTGGATAAACAATTTCCCTTCGTCTGTTTCTTAATAAGTGATTGATTTTGTGATCAATATTCATTATTTCTCAGAACATACCAAACTGCTTATTGAACAAATGAATGGTTGAAACTACAATGACACAGAATCAAAAAGGTGAACCAATTTTTTTAATAACATGGGTTGAACAGACTGTCTCATCTTACCTTGTTGTTCCACATCAATGCACTTTTCTGCATAGCCCTTTGGAAAGAGGCTGAAGTTCAGGAAAACAGGAGGTAATTCATTACTCATTAAAAGAAATGGGTTATGGGAACACATGTTTATAAGTATGATGGCTGAGTTGCAGTTTTTGTTGGACTGTCTTTTGTCTATTCAAAATAAACCCTCTAAGCTACCAAACCAGGCTCCCACTAAAGGCATTGCCTTTTGAAGTTAGTGTATTCCATGGATGTATAAAAAGTTGAGAAGCCCAGAGCGTATTTGCTTTCTAGACATATTTTTAACTGAAATTCAGGAAGATGACTAACAGATATTTGGATTGAAATAAGTTAAATCAACTACTCATTCATCACCATTGTCATTTTGTTTACTTGTTCTATAACTTTCAAAGCATTTACTTGAATTCAACCAATTCTGATAAACTTACAAGCATACAGGTTATTCTACTTGGCAGTTTCCTTCTTGAAATAACGTAGTAACTGATATATTTTTGAATGGCCATCTTCACCCTGATTTTTAGTGGCTTCGATGGTCTCATGTACATACAAAGAGGGTATGCAGAAACGCAACTGCACTGGCAGCTAGTATTACCACTAACCTCACCAAATTGATAACACTAATGTGGGAATAAGCTCCAATATTTAGCAGAGGTGGTCAACAGGATCCTGGCTAGATGATGAACATGCATAGGTGGGTTCCAACTGTGGCTGCTAGGATTCCCCTGCCCCTTCCAGCCTATAGAGGAGTGAGGAACCACAGTAGCTTGCTTCCTTCCTTTTGGGCTCTCCTTTCTCATCCCCCATTGCAGTCCCAGTGTCTGTTACAAATACCTAATTACCTAGCTGTACAAGAAATGCTGGATTGATCAATTATGAAAGCAACAAATGATTAACTAGTTTCTTTTTTAAAAAAACCACATCACTTATTTAAAGTCAGTCATCCAAGGCTTATCCAAACTACTTAGGAAAATCTCATTAAATCAGGCTCCCCTAATTAGAAATTAGATAATTCTGACAGGAGCAAAGCTAAAGTTTACCTTTGTACCGTCTGTAAAAAAATATTTTTGCAAAGCAAAGAAATAACATAAACAAGTCTTAATGATTTTCTAAATCTAAAGTTCCAGGATCGATTCAATATTCTCCTAAGTATCTTGACAGCAAGTTGTCAACCTTAAAGGTATCTTCATGCTATATGTAAACCTCCACCTACAGAAAATAATCAAAGCTTTAATTGTAAAACATTCTTATCTATCAATAAAGAAGGTCTCAGTAAAGACTTTACTAGGTAACATAATTGGAGCCTAGTTATAATTAAAGCTACTTTAATATATGCATAAGTGTCTCATTTATACTGCATCATCAGGATTCATACAAGTAAGATTTTCAGACAACTGAGGTTTTTATTTTAAGTAGCAATACTTATTTATCTTAATTGGGCAGGTATGACACAGTGATGCAACACGGGCGATCTGAGTCTACTTCTGGCTGCATCTTGGGCAACTTAATGTATTTTTGCCTCCGTTTCTTCATCTGTAAAATGGAAATAATAATGGTAACTCTTCATAATCTTTTTCTGAGGATTTGATGAGATAATGCATTAAAAAGCTCTTAGATAAATGTTTGTTTCATAGTAAATGCTCAATAAGTTCAAATTACTACTATTTAATGCTTTTTGAAAGAACTTAGAAAAAAATGTATTGCATAATGATCTGCTTTCTCAAACAGAGTGAAATGAGCATAATTTAACTCATTCTTATTTATTCAAAATCACCGTCATGAAAATAACTGCATTATGCTTTAGGGGACCACTTTTGCTTCTATTAGGTCCTATCAAGTTATCATACTTGTCTCTAATAGTTCTTCATCTCCTTCTTTTCACTGCTGTTCATTATCTGTTATCAGTATGTCCCTGGTGTTTCTCATACAATGCCTTATTGTACACCCAGTGGTCTACAATCTGAGGTTCTGAGAGCAGTGCCCTGTTCTCCTATGAGGTATATTGTGTGTGCCTTTGGGAAGCTGTTTTCCACACAGCTAGGAAGACCTTTGCCATGTTTTCCTGAATTCTAGAGTATAGTCAATGGCTGAATTTGCTAAACCTCTGAGTTCTTCATAAAAAGAGTGCTTTCATATTTAAAAGTCCTACATATATGTTTATTTAGAGTTCCACAATCAATACTCTTCACAGAGACTGGCCATCCCTCAGTTAATAATATTTTATAGAATTCATTACTGTAAATCATGGGTACCTTTAAATTGATAGAAGGCCATTGTAGTCAGTGTGGCTTATTTGTATTCTGTAGAAGATGGTGACTTGATAATGTACTGTTTCTCTCCAGCAGCCACTTTCACCTATGAGTTACAGCAATATAAAATGTGTACAAGTTTGGGGAGTTTTGGGGGTAGATTGTTTCCCCAGTCTTCCATCATCTAGTCTGAAGTCTCTAAAATAAGACTCACATCAGAAAAATGAGATATGGAAAACCATTAACAGCAAAGTCTCCAAGCATGGTGAGTGAATTCCTCTAATAAGTTTTCATCCATCAGCATCAAACTCAGCACAAATGGAGTATAGGCTCTATCTTACATATGCCACATTGTGGTGTTTTTCATCTCATAGTGTGTAACATAAGCTGATGTGGCATTCGGGATTTACAGAATATAGATGTATTTTACTTAGCAAGAGAGAACATGTTTTCTCCACAGAAGAATAAATAGATGTTGAAAGACACATGTATGCTTTGAAACATCGTATTATACAATGTCCATGTTATTCCTCTAAATATCAGGTATAAAGGAACCATGAATCCAGGGACAGTGGCTCACGTCTGTAATCCTGGCACTTTGGGAGGCTGAGGCGGGAGGATACCTTGAGGCCAAGAGTGCAAGGCCAGCCTGGGTAACATAGTGAGACCCCATCTCTACAAAAATATTTAAAAATTAGCTGGGCATGGTAAAACATGCCTATAGTCCCACTACTCTGGAGGCTGAGGCTGGAAGATGGCTTGAGCCTGGGAGGTTGAGGCTGCAGTGAGCCATGATTATACCACTACACTCCGGCCTGGGCAACAGAGTAAGACTCTGTCTCTAAAAACAAAATGAAATAAAAGAAACATGATCTTATTGCATTATTGAATGGTGATCACTGGTGATTGTGATCATTTGTGAATGATCATAAAGATGTCAGCCGCTGGTAGTGACTCCCTGTGTCTGGTGGTAGCATTTCAGTAGAGAATGATGTGAAGGAAAATAGGAAAAAGTTGAGGGAGAAAGTGATGGCACCATCAGCCTAGAAATTAAAATAATTATGGGGATAAAATAGAATCCACCTCTTCTGCTGCCAGGCTTAAAATAGCATAAGAGGAAGAAAGCTACCAACTCCAAGCAGCTTTCAGTGAAAAGATTACAGGGTCTTTGAAAATACTGGTTTTCCCACTAAACTGGTATAGAACATTATTGTAATATGTTTAAACTAAAAAGCCGCCTCAATATCTCCCACTGGAAAATGGCATAGCCCAGAAAAGCTACTTGAACACTTAGATTTTAGACATCTGAATGAATGTCAGGCTATATTCATAATCCAGGGTAACAACCAGCCATCCATGGGATGATACCACCCTTGGATCCCAACCACCTGTGC
Organism: Papio anubis; assembly: GCF_008728515.1. Classification (NCBI taxonomy): domain Eukaryota; kingdom Metazoa; phylum Chordata; class Mammalia; order Primates; family Cercopithecidae; genus Papio; species Papio anubis. The sequence goes on from NC_044976.1 coordinate 86,488,831, forward strand.
TTTGACTGAACACCTTGGCCATTGCCAGGGGCCATGTCCTGGCTCCAGATTGAAGCGTGGTCTTGCCTTGGCCAAAATCTTTCTGTCTGATAGACCCAGTACACAGCTGTACTCTGGACTAGGAGAAAACAGCAGTGGTGACTGCATTGCCCTGTACTACAGTTCTGCATTCTCATAAAAGTAGGAAGAAAGAATATTGTAAAACATGAGGATTTGTGTTTCATTCTCTTAGCTTTCAAGGTTTGTACGTTATTTTCTCCATCACCCCTTGAATCCCAGTAATTATCAACCACCACCAAGGGCCAAGGTTATTTACTTCACTCATGTTTTTACCCAATCAAAATCTGTTTTTAATAAAGTTGAATTAAATCATTCTGAGTGACATAATTACTTCAAGTACTTCCATCACCCAAGGAGATTCACAGTATAATGGGGGTCAAGGCCGTAAAGGTAGTTTTTAATCTGGGATGCATACGGTGATATACTCAGATAGAGAAGAAAAATCTTAATTCTTTTACACATATGTATTTTTCTTGCACAAAAATTAAAAGGCTCACTGATATTTAATATACATTTACTCAGCCACTGTTACCCAGTCTGCCTTTTAAGTGGTCATATGTCACATAAGTGACATGGAAATGACCTGAAAAAAGAACAGGGAGTCCACACGTAGAAGAGTGGCAGGGTGCCTTCAGGTCGCCAGGCTGCTGACAGCTGACTGGATTTGTGTATTATGCTAACAAGTTATAACTAAACTAAACCACACAAAATAAGTAAGATTTCAAAATCTGTGTCCGAAAACTCTTTACTGGCATCATTCATGGGCAAAGAAGTTGAAGCTGGGCCAGGCGCAGTGGCTCATGCCTGTAATTCCAGCACTTTGGGAGGCCAAGGCAGGCGGATCACAAGGTCAGGTGATTGAGACCATCCTGGCCAACGTGGTGAAACCCCATGTCTGCTAAAACACAAAAAATTAGCCAGGCGTGGTGGCAAGCTCCTGTAGTCCTAGCTACTCGGGACGCTGAGGCAGGAGAATCGCTTGAACCCAGGAGTTGGAGGTTGCAGTGAGCCAAGATCTGCCACTGCACTCCAGCCTGGGCAACAGAGCGAGACTCGGGCTCAAAAAAAAATAAAAAGAAAGAAATTGAAGCTGAAGTGTCAAAGTCCTTTAGGAATAACGACAACCATGACAACCACAAAGCCTTTAAAATATAGTCAAATATTTACTATTCTTGTTAATGAGATAGAGAAGGGCCACAAAGATCTTTTGTATCACAGTGGTTAGGTGTTTATCTAATTAACAAGAAGTAGAAAAATCTTGTGACATTTAAATATAAGTGTGCACTTTCTTTTGCAAAAAGACAAGGGGCATATTCACTAACTAATGTACTTAATTTGGCCTTTAAGGTTTAACTTAATGTTTTAATCATGGATGAGAAACAGTGTATTTAACTAAAACTTGGATTATGTAAAGAATATTTTTAAATTTGTATTAAGAATCATTTCCATTGTAAAAATGATTTTGCTACTAAAGATGCACCACTACTAAAGATGTCACCACATCTTCATACTTAACAACTTGAAAACAGAATATTATAACCTGTTTTAAAACCTTCCAGATCAAAATTCTCAGAGGGATTTAAATTCATTTGTTAAAAATATATAAGATGTATACCTTATAATTAGTTTGCAAAGACAACTGATTGACACCAGGGAAGATGGGCATTAGCTTTCCAAGGAGCCACACAAATGCCTTATAGTGATGGAGGAGACCCACATCTGGGTATCACAAACCCATAAATGTAGCCACAATGCCTTTTTACATGATACCCATACACTTTGATAAAATATTATTTTTAGCTATAATAGCCTTTAAAACAAAATTTTAAAATAAGCTGAATTTAGACCCAGAAGTCATGTCACAAAATATTAAACCAAAATGAAAAAAGTCTGAATTATAACTAATCATAGCATAACAATAATCTTTATGAAAGCAAAAGTTCTGTACCCTTATAAATAAAATATTTTTATTTCAGGTTTGTCTCCTTCTTAAAATATTTGCATATGTTCTATTAGGTATTAACATATTTATGCAATAGTACATAATGTATAAATCAATAAATGTGCATATTTGGGGATAAGTACTCAAAAAAAGTTTACAGATATGATATATAATTTTAAAACTTTGGACCACTATTTTAAGGAGGTTTCTTTTATTTCTTTCTTCTGTTCCTTTAAAAACATTCCTCAGGTGGCATTTCAGGTTTTAGTAAATCAACGAAAATCATGGGCACAGGAAGTTCTTTCCTTCGCCTCTGAAAGTAGCTCAGAATCCACCTATGCATGAAGCAATCACGTCCTATCTCACAGCTGAACCAAGTAACTGTGGTGGGGTTAACAGGCATGAGTAAAAATTTTTGCACAATTGAGTTAGCCTCAAGTGGGAAAACATGACATTTCTATTTAATCATTTCTTCAAAAAACCCTTCTTGAGTTCCTACACGCTCTTTCCAGGTGCTGGGGAAACGGAGTTGCTTTACACTCATTCATTCTTGCAAGAAGGAGACCCAGCTTACCTTCCCTTTGCCTACGGAGGGCCCACAAAAACTCCAATTTAGAAATAAGGAAGCCATCTAGCCACTTTGTGAAATAGTTATACAAATTGCATTTACTGTGTGCCTTTAAATTGCAAGGAGCAGAAGTGCACCTGTGATTTTAAAATATTCCTAACAGTGTCCTCTGGATATGCTCCACCTTCAGCTACAAACATTCTGCCGGCGAATGCTATTCCAGTCACTCTATTCCTTCCTCAGCCCTTCTGTTCTTCTGCCCACACGTTTCACGGAACTACCAGAAGCCACCAGGCAGGCAGCTGCCACAGAGCGCCAAGCAAGGATGATGATTTTAACTTCTTGGGGTACATTGTCCAAATGCCAGAAAACACAGGATCAAAGAAAATGAGCCATTCTGATAGTCACACAGTGCAGACAAGAGGGCAAATTCCATTCCGCCCTTGGTTACAGGAAAGGGCAAGCATTTCAAGGTCTGTTTTGTGTACTTGTGGTTCACAAACATGTTCCCTGAAAATATGCTGACAAAGTTGCTTAGATCTTTCACACAGTCCTGAGGAAGGTACCCCAATTCTTTAAAACAAGCTTTATGTTGCACAACACACTCTCATAAGAGATGAGTTGTATGATTTCCATTTTCTCTCTAGGCTCCTTCTAACTTGCAAAAAAAAATTCCCGTATCAGAACCTGATCAAAAGTAATGTAGAAAATAAGGTACATTCTTTAAGTACATACACACAGAAAGAGAGAGAGAGAGAGTATAAGAAAATGCACCAATCAAATTCATTATCACAGTTACCTCCCAGAGGGTAGGCAGGGCAAAGCCATCAGAAAGGGGTACCCTCTATCAGTGGGTAAGCTTTGTATCTTCAATTGGGGAGGTGGGTAGTACATAACTGTCACAAGTCTTCACATCTTTGGAAGTCTTAAATATAGTTTAAGTTAACACTTTTTTGACCCTATTGCCTTCAATTCCCTATAGCATTAACATTCCATATAATGATCTTCTCACTATATAAACACTCAAAGTGAAGAAACTGAGCCCTGGAATCAGATAAATCTAAAGTCAGAGGCAGCTCTGTAACTTACCAGCTGAACAAACTTAGGCAATTTCCTTAACCACTCTAAGCATTGGGTTTATTCATTTGAAAAATATGCAAAAATAACAGTATCTACTTCATAGATGGTTAGGAGAAATAAATTAGGTCACGTATGCAAGAACTTAGTACTATGCGAAGCACATAGAAAGTACTCAACAAATGTTAGCTATCATCAGTAATTATTTTATGTTTTCTCAATGGCCTATATAATACTCCAACACTCCAATATTGTAGACTATATTCACTGAACATCCCTTTTCATCTTTCCTTTCTCAAGCAATAGGCTAAGTTTAGCGTACTAAGAGATGTGAGTCTTGATCAGAGAAAGCCATACCATTTAAGCCAAATTCCACATTCGCCAGGGGTTTAAAACAAACATCTCCTGTTTCAGAAAATAATCTGTTTTGCTCTTCTTAGCTTCAGGAATTGGCAATGGATTGGCTCTGGTGCCAATGCACCAAAAGAGTTTTTTTTTTTTCCACTATTAGAAAAAGTTTTAATAAGGAATAGTCCCACTATGAGTTAAATGTGCTGAACATATACTCAGCATGTGTGGTTTTCTCACAATTCTAGACATGAATATTATGATAATTATAGGTACACATCTATAGTTACCACAACCAGGTACTCAGAATCAGGGTCTTTAGCTGTCAAAAACCAAAACAATTCTTTAGCACAAAAGACAACTTCTAAGAGTCCCAGCTCCAGACAAGACTCCGGCATTTACCTATACTGCCTGGCAGCATAAAATATGATCAGACATTCTTCCTACTGGAAGGTCTCCTGTGAACTAATGCAACCCCAATGTACAATGGGATGCATTCAGTCCATAATTTGCCATCTCTCCAGACATGCTGGCTGTTCTCCACAGATTGAGGATGGCTCTGTGTCAGACCAAAGAGGTAATTTCAGCAGCAGCATCAGTCGCTTGGCTAGTTGTTATCGGCATTGCTCAGGGAGCCATGAGGGTGGGAGATGATCCAGGAGAGGTTTCAAAGCCTTTGCTAGTAACATAAAGACCACAGCTGCTGCCTGACCAGTGGCCATGGCCAACGAGCACAGCCAAGACGCATTCTATTTTTCACTTGATTTTATTCACTTCTCCAATAGTGGTAAAGCTACCCATATTAACTTGTGGGAGCTTCACTTTACATACATTTATCTTCAGGATTTGGGTAAATGCTACATTTTCCTTTGGAGTTGCCTCATGCAGGAACCATAAGTGGCTGTGTCCTCCGGTTCCAAGATCTGGCTGATAAATGAAGATGGCAACTCCTTTTGTCTTTTAGGTTGATTATCCCTGATCCTTAAGATAAACCGACTCAATTATTATCATTGACTTCCAGCTCTTAACCACAAGTCACGCAAGTCAATCTCAGACTCTGTATTGTGATTAGGTTCTCCTATTCACTGGCACTTTATCTGTCCGGGATTTGGTTCTGGAGAGATTTCTGTTACCAAAAGTGCTAGTTCCTATTTCAGGTCACCATTTGCTGTTTGGTCTATATTTGGCCAATAGCACAAATTCCTGTTTGAATAAATCTGGTGTATCTGCTGTATTTTTTCATAACCTGGATAGTTCTAATTTGTTATCTGGTCCTCCTAGACATCTAAAAACATACCTCTGTCATTCAACCCAGCAACCTTCTCTGCTGTGACTATGCTGATGAATAACAAGGGGGAGTCAGTGTCTCCTTCTGAAAGCCAGCATTTCTCTTCATCAAAGCCTGGTCTCTATACTATGCCCCATCTCCCCACTGCCACTCAGTCCCTGTCTAACAAATCCTCCCTCCAAATTCATAGCACTTAGACATCAACAAGAATAAGATCCACGTTCAAAGTCATCTTTACTTGTAACTAGTTTGTATTAAGCATAATGCCCTCAGTCAGGACGTCTTTTAATCATATAAAGACTGAGAACTTAGTCTGAAGGAACTTAAACACATACACACACAAAAAAGGCTTAGATATGAAGATACTGATTTCAAGCACATGAAACATTATGTAAGTATTAAAACAAAACACACAGTTCAATCTTTAAACATGTCTTCAGGTTGGTTTTGACATAAAATTCTCATTGCTTTTCTGAGCTTGCTGCAAAATAATTCTGTTTTCTCCAAAAATTCCATACAAGGAAAGATCAGTGTTGGTCTGAGCTCTTGAACTTTTCTGATTCAAGCTCAAGCAGACTGGCATTGTGTATACTATGCAATGAAGTTGTAAGTGTGACAATTCCTTGAAAACTGAATTCAAAAAGAAAGCATGTGAATAAGCCTAGTATAATGGCTAGCAAATAACAATAATAAGCACTCAATACCTCTGAAAGAAGAATTCAAATCATTTTGTCATAAATTATGATTTACATTTTTTTCTACGAATGACTATATAAGACAGAATGAGTTTTTTTCTTGCACTAACTGGGAACTCTAGCTCTAGGAAGAAAAAAAAATTGGAAAATAGGCAGGGATACTTACATACATATTTCGAGAAAAAAACAGAAAAAGTATAGGTGAATCCTACAACAGCCTGTGACTGGGAAACCTATTATCCAAAATTTTTTCCAAGTTTCTGTTGCATTAAGATACCTATTTTCCTGAGGTTAAAAAAAAATTATTAAGGGACCAGTACAGTGTTTCACACCTGTAATCCCAACACTTTAGGAAGTCAAGGCAGATGGATAACTTGAGGCCTGGAGTTTGAGACCAGCCTGGCCAACATGCTGAAATCCCGTCTCTACTAAAAATAAAATAAATAAAAGGTAAAAAATTAGCCGGGCATAGTGGTACATGCCTGTAATCTCAGCTACTCAGGAGGCTGAGATGGGAGGATTGCTGAACCCATGAGGTCCAGGCTGTAGTGAGCCGTGATGGCACCACTGCACTCCAGCCTGGATAACAGAGCGAGACTCTGTCTCAAAAAAAGAAGAAGAAAAAAAAAAAAACAAATCACCTTAAAAAACAAAACTGTCAGAAAAGAAAAAATGTAGTTAAGAAATATGGTTATTCACACAGTTCTTCTCTGGCAGCCATCTTGTTTTCTACCCCAATATATAAGGTAAATAATTCTAAAACAATAAAGAGGGGATGGGGAAACTCCTTACTAATGAAACACTTTAAATGAGCTCCCTAAATACTTTTAACTAGCATTTAATTTATTTTTAATCAGCTGCTTATCATTTCTTAAATAAATTCCAAAGGCCCCAGGATTCCACAGCCCTTAGATAGGCTAATCTCCCATTGGGAAGCAACACATATTAAATAGTTGCTAAACCTTGGTAAATACACTTTTAATAATTAATTCTAGAAGTATTTAACTTGCAGTCATATACCGGATATTTCAGCAATATTGTAATCCATGGGATATTGCCGAGGGATTTCTCAGATTAACACATTTGGGTCCCTGAGTCCCATCTGTATACCTCTATCTGAATTAACAGCAGGTGATTCAACACATGGCTACCAGCTCGGTGTCTGAGTGACCAATGATTTTATTACCATATCAGTGAGATCAAATCAGTGAAATGCATCAGCTGAGGAAATGCTTTGTAAGGGATGAGACAGACGGTGGCTTACAAGTCAACCTGGGTTTTCAAAAATGATAACTACTGAAAAGAAAAATTACTTTTCCTGTTGAGATGTGTAAATATTATGTAGATATTCTAACTCAATCTCTATGATGGATGGCGCTCAATTTTAAACATATTTCAGTAATGCCTTAATTTAATAGAATGGGAGATACACAAGATGTTGAAGGATCAAGGTGAGAATAAATTTTCTTGCACAGATGGTTTAGTCTTGTTCTAAAAATCCATGGGATTCTTATACTTTCGTCTCCATGAAAAAAAAAAAAAAAAAAAAAAAGGCTTTGCTTTCTTTCCCTTAAAAAGAAGATGTTTTGAGTAACCACTTTGTTAAATTCTGTATAGCCAGTCCCATTCCTACTAGCCTTGTGTAACATAACAATAGTTCCTCCCCCCGCCAATGTGGAGTAAATTGTTAACACTGAAGTCAGTAGTGACCTTTGTCTTGAGCAGAGCAGTTCACTTCCCCACCCAGGCTGACGGAGACTGCAGATTGACCAGCAGATGGTGCTACAGAGCGGGCAGCAGCC